>NW_027457931.1:0-175116 GCF_050624435.1 Tenrec ecaudatus
CGGGCCCTTGGACTATCTAGGTTAGCTAACGGGCACTTGGACTATCTAGGTTACCTAACGGGCACTTGGATTATGTAGGTTCCCTAGCGAGCACTTAGACTATGTAGGTTTCCTTGCAGGCATTTGGACTATGTAGGTTACCTAGCGAGCACTTAGACGATGAAGGTTCCCTAACGGGCACTTGGACTATGTAGGTTAACTAGCAGGCCTTTGACTATGTAAGTTAAGTAGAGGGCACTTGGACGATCCTAGTTAACTAGCGGGCACTTGGACTATCTAGGTTAACTAGCGGGCACTTGGACTATCTAGGTTAACTAGCGGGCACTTGGACTATGTAGGTTCCCTAGCGGGCATTTGGACTATATTTGTTACCTGGCGGGCACTTGGATTATGTAGGTTACCTAACGGGCACTTGGACTATGTAGGTTAACTAGCGGGCACTTGGATTATCTAGGTTAACTAACAGGCACTTGGACTATGTATGTTCCAGAGCGGGCAATTGGACTATGTAGGTTCACTAGCGGGCACTTGGACTATCTAGGTTAACTAAAGGGCACTTGGACTATGTAGGTTAACTAGCGGACAATTGGACGATCTAGGTTAACTAGCGGGTACTTGGACTATCTAAGTTAACTAGCGGTCCCTTGCACTACGTAGATTATCTAGCGGACACTTGCACTATGTAGGTTACCTAGCGGGCACGTGGACTATGTAGGTTAACTAGCAGGCCCTTGGACTATCTAGGTTACCTAGCAGGTACTTGGACTATGTAGGTTAACTAGCGGGCACTTGCACTCTCTAAGTTACCTAGCGGGCACTTGGACTATGTACCTTCCCTAGCGGGCACTTGGACTCTCTATGTTAACTAGCGGGCACTTGGACTATGTAGGTTCCCTATCGGGCACGTGGACTATGTAGGTTTATATCAGGCACTTGGACTATGTAGGTTCACTAGCGGGCACTTGGACTATCTAGGTTATCTAACGGCTACTTGGTCTATGTACTAACCCTAGCGGGCACTTGGACTATATGGGTTACCTAGCGGGCACTTGGACTATGTATGTCCCCTAGTGGGCACTTGGACTATCTAGGTTAACTAACGGGCACTAGGACAATCTAGGTTAACTAGCGGGCACTTGAACTCTCTACGTTACCTAGCGGATACTTGGACTACCTAGGTTAACTAGCGGGCACTTGGATTATCTAGGTTAGCTAGCGGGCACTTGAACTATGTAGGTTAACTAGTGGGCCCTTAGACTATCTAGGTTAGCTAACGGGCACATGGACTATATAGGTTAATTAGCGGGTACTTGGATTATGTAGGTTCCCTAGCGGGCATTTGGACTACATAGATTACCTAGCGGGCACTTGAACTATCTAGGTTACCTAGTGGGTACATGGATTATCTAGGTTAACTAGCGGGCATTTGGACTATCTAGGTTACATAACGGGCACTTGGACTATGTAGGTTCCCTAGCGGGCACTTGGAGTATGTGAGTTCCCTATCGGGCACTTGGACTATGTAGGTTACTAGCGGGCATTTGGACTATGTAGGTTACCTAACGGGCACTTGGCCTATGTAGGTTCCCTATCGGGCACTTGGACAATGTAGGTGACCTCACGGGCACTTGGACTATATAGGTTAACAAGCGGGCCTGTGGACCATCTAGGTTACCTAGCGGGCACTTGGACTATCTAGGTTACTTAGCAGGCACTTGAACTATGTACGTTCCCTAACGGGCACTTGGAGTATGTAGGTTCCCTATCTGGCACTTGGACTATGTAGGTTAACTAGCGGGCCCTTGGACTATCTAGGTTACCTAGCGGGTAATTGGATGATGCAAGTTCCCTAGCCAGCACTAAGACTATTGGTTCCCTAACGGGCACTTGGACTATGTAGGTTCCTCAGCGGGCACTTGGACTTTGTAGGTTCTTTATCGGGCACTTGGACTATATAGGTTTCTATTGGGCACTTGGACTATATAGGTTAACTAGCGGGCACGTGGACTATCTAGGTTACCTAGCGGGCACTTGGACTATTTAAGTTAACTAGCGGGCACTAGGACTATGTATGTCCCCTAGAGGGCACTTGGACTATCTAGGCTAACGAACGTGCACTTGGACTATGTAGGTAACCTAGCAGGCACTTGCACTGTCTAGGTTACCTAGCGGGCACTTGGACTATCTAGGTTAACGAACGGGCACTTAGACTATGTAGGTTAACTAGCGGACACTTGGACTATCTAGGTTAGCTAACGGGCAATTGGACTATCAAGGTTACCTAATGGACACTTGGACTATGCAGGTAACCTAGCGGGCACTTGGACTGTCTAGGTTACCTAGCGGGCACTTGGATTATCTAGGTTAACGAACGGGCACTTGGACTATGTAGGTTACCTAGCCGCCACTTGGACTATCTAGGTTAGCTAACAGGCACTTGGAATATCTAGGTTATCTAGCGGGCACTTGTACTATCTAGGTTACCTAGCTGGCACTTGGACTATATAGGTCAACTAGCGGGCCCTTGGACTATCTAGGTTAGGCAACGGGCACTTGGACTATCTAGGTTACCTAACGGGCACTTGGATTATGTAGGTTCCCTAGCGGGCACTTAGACTATGTAGGTTTCCTTGCAGGCATTTGGACTATGTAGGTTACCTAGCGAGCACTTGGACGATGAAGGTTCCCTAACGGGCACTTGGACTATATAGGTTCCCTAGAAGGCACTTGGACTATGTAGGTTACCTATCGGGCACTTTGACTATGTAGGTTAACTAGCGGGCACTTGTACTATCCAAATTACGAGGCGGGCACTTGGACTATCTAGGTTAACGAACGGACACTTGGACTATGTAGGTAACCTAGCGGGCACTTGAACTGTCTAGGTTACATAGCGGGCACCTGGACTCTCTAGGTTAACGAACGGGCACTTGGATGATGTAGGTTAGCTAACAGACACTTGGACAATCTAGGTTACCAAGCAGGCATTTGGAATATGTATATTACCAGCGGACACTTGAACGATCTAGGTTAACTAGCGGGCACTTGGACTATCTAGGATAACAAGCGGGCCCTTGGACAATCTAGGTTTACTCTCGGGCACTTTGACTATCTAGGTTAACTAGTGAGCACTTGGACTATGTAGTTTACCTAGCGGGCATTTGAATTATATAGGTTACCTAGCGGCCACTTGGACTATGTAGGTTACCTAGCGGGCACATGGACTATGAAGGTTACCTAGGGGGCACTTGGACTATCTAGGTTACCTGGCGGGCAGTTGGACTATGTAGGTTAATTAGAAGGAACTTGGACTATCAAGGTTACTTAGCGGACCGTTGGACTATGTAGGTTACCAGCGGGCACTTGGATTATCTAGGTTAACGAACGTGCACTTGCACTATGTATGTAACCTAGCAGGCACTTGGACTGTCTAGATTACCTAGCGGGCACTTGGACTATGTAGGTTAACTAGCAGACACTTAGATAATCTAGGTTAGCTAACGGGCAATTGGACTATCTATGTTACCTTGCGCGCACTTGGACTATGTAGGTTACCTAGCGGGCACTTGGACTATCTAGGTTACCTAGCAGGCACTTAGACTATCTAGGTTAACTAACGGGCACTTGGACTATGTAGGTTGCCTAGCGAGCACTTGGACTATGTAGGTTCCCTAGCGGGCACTTGGACTATGTAGGTTCCCTAGCGGGTACTTGGAATGTGAGGGTTACCTAGCGGGCACTTGGACTATGTAGGTTAAGGAACGGGCACTTGGACTATGTAGGTAACCTAGTGGTCACTTGGACTGTCTAGGTTACCTAGCGGGCACTTGGACTATGCAGGTTAACTAGTGGGCATTTGGACTATCTAGGTTAACTAGCGGGCCCTTGGTCTATGTAGGTTAACTAGCAGGCCCTTGGACTATGTAAGTTAACTAGAGGGCACTTGGACGATCCTGGTTAACTAGCAGGCACTTGGACTATCTAGGTTCACTAGCGGGCACTTGGACTATCTAGGTTAACTAGCGGTCACTTGGACTATGTAGGTTCCTAGCGGGCATTTGGACTATATAGGTTACCTAAAGAGCACTTGGACTATGTAGGTTACGTAACAGGCACTTGGATTATGTAGGTTACCTAGCGGGCACTTGGACTATGTAGGTTAACTAGCGGGCACTTGGATTATCTAGGTTAACTAACAGGCACTTGGACTATGTATGTTCCAGAGCGGGAAATTGGACTATGTAGGTTCCCTAGCAGGCACTTGGACTATCTAGGTTGCCTAAAGGGCACTTGGACTATGTAGGTTAACTAGCGGACAATTGTACGATCTAGGTTAACTAGCCGGTACTTGGACTATCTAGGTTAACTAGCGGTCCCTTGGACTATGTAGGTTAACTAGCGGACACTTGCACTATGTAGGTTTCCTAGCGGGCACTTGGACTATCTAGGTTAACCAGCGGTCACTTGGATTATGTAGGTTACCTAGCGGGCACTTGGACTATGTAGGTTAACTAGCAGGCCCTTGGACTATCTAGGTTACCTAGGAGGCACTTGGACTATGTAGGTTAACTAGCAGGCACTTGCACTCTCTAGGTTACCTAGCGGGCACTTGGACTATGTAACTTCCCTAGCGGGCACTTGGACTATTTATGTTAACTAGCGGGCCCTTGGACTATCTAGGTTACCTTGATAGCACTTGGACTCTCTCAGTTCCCTATCGGGCACTTGGACTATCTAGGTTAACGAACAGGCACTTGGACTAAGTAGGATCCCTATGGGACATTTGTACTACTTAGGTTAACAAGCGGGCACTTGGACTATCTATCTTTACTAGCGGGCACTTGGACTATCTAGGTTAACTAGCGGGCACTTGGACTATGTAGGTTCCCTAGTGGGCATTTGGACTATATAGGTTATCTAACGAGCACTTGGACTATGTAGGTTACCTAACGGGCACTTGGAATATCTAGGTTAACTAGCGGGCACTTGGATTATCTAGCTTAACTAACAGGCACTTGGACTATGTATGTTTCAGAGCGGGTAATTGGACTATGTAGGTTCCCTAGCGGGCACTTGGACTATCTAGGTTCCCTAATGGGCACTTGACTATGTAGGTTAAGTAGCGGACAATTGGACGATCTAGGTTAACTAGCGGGTACTTGGACTATCTAGGTTAACTAGCGGGCACTTGGACTGTGTATGTTAACTAGTGGACACTTGCACTATGTAGGTTACCTAGCAGGCACTTGGACTATGTAGGTTAACTAGCAGGCCCTTGGACTATCTAGGTTACCTAGCAGGCACTTGGACTATGTAGGTTAGCTAGCAGGCACTTGCACTCTCTAGGTTACCTAGCGGGCACGTGGACTATGTACCTTCCCTAGTGGGCACTTGGACTATCTATGTTAACTAGCGGGCACTTGGACTATGTAGGTTACCTAGCGGACACTTTCACTATGTAGGTTACCTAGCGGGCACTTGGACTATGTAGGTTAACTAGAGGACACTTGGATGATCTAGGTTAACAAGTGGGCCCTTGGACTATGTAGGTTAACTAGCCTGCACTTGGACGATCTAGGTTAACTAGCGGGTACTTGGACGATCTAGGTTAACCAGCGGGCACTTGGACTATCAAAGTTAACAAGTGAGCCCTTGGACTATGTAGGTTAACTAGCGGGCCCTTGGACTATCTAGGTTACCTAGATAGCACTTGGAATATCTAGGTTCCCTAGCGGGCACTTGGACTATCTAGGTTAACGAACGGGCACTTGGACTAAGTAGGATCCCTATGGGACATTTGTACTACTTAGGTTAACTAGCGGGTACTTTGACTATCTAGGTTAACAAGCGGGCACTTGGACTATCTAGGTCAACCGCGGGCCCTTGTACTATGTACGTTACTAGCGGGCTTTTGGACTATCTAGGTTAACTAGCGGACCTTGGACTATGTAGGTTAACTAGCGGGCCCTTGGACTATGTAGGTTAACTAGCGGGTACTTGGACTATCTAGGTTTCCTAGCAGGCACTTGGACTATGTACATACCCTAGCGCGCACTTGGACTATATAGGTTACCTAGCGGGCACTTGGACTACGTACGTCCCCTAGTGGGCACTTGGACTATCTAGGTTAACTAACGGGCAATGGGACTATCTAGGTTAACTAGCGTGCAGTTGGACTATCTAGGTTACCTAGCAGGCACTTGGATTATGAAGGATCCCTAGCGGGCACTTGGACTATCTAGGTTACTTAGCGGGCACTTGCACTATGTAGGTTAACTAGCGGACACTTGCACGATCTAGGTTAACTAGCGGGCCCTTGCATTATGTAGGTTAACTAGCGGGCACATGGACTATGTAGCTTACCTAGGGGGCACATGGACTATCTAGGTTACCTGGCGGGCACTTGGACTATGTAGGTTAATTAGAAGGCACTTGGACTATCAAGGTTACTTAGCGGACCCTTGGACTATGTAGGTTACCAGTGGGCGCTTGGACTATCTAGGTTAACGAACGTGCACTTGCACTATGTATGTAACCTAGCAGGCACTTGGACTGTCTAGATTACCTAGCGGGCACTTGGACTATCTAGGTTAACTAGCGGGTACTTGGACTATCTAGGTTTCCTAGCAGGCACTTGGACTATGTACAAACCCTAGCGTGCACTAGGACTATCTAGGTTACCCAGCGGGCACTTGGACTACGTACGTCCCCTAGTGGGCACTTGGACTATCTAGGTTAACTAACGGGCAATAGGACTATCTAGGTTAACTAGCGGGCAGTTGGATTATCTAGGTTACCTAGCAGGCACTTGGATTATGAAGAATCCCTAGCGGGCACTTGGACTATCTAGGTTACTTAGCGGGCACTTGGACTATGTAGGTTAACTAGCGGACACTTGCACGATCTAGGTTAACTAGCGGGCCCTTGCACTGTGTAGGTTAACTAGCGGGCCCATGGATTATGTAGGTTTACTAGGGGGCACTAGGACTATCTAGGTTAACTAGCGGTCACTTGGACTATGTAGTTTCCCTAGCGGACATTTGGACTATTTAGGTTACCTAGCGGGCACTTGGACTATGTAGGTTACCTAGCAGGCACTTTGACTATCTAGGTTAACTAACGGGCACTTGGACTATGTAGGTTGCCTAGCGGGCACTTGGACTATGTAGGATCCCTAGCGGGCACTTGGACTATGTAGTTTAACTTGCGGATACTTGGACTGTCTATGTTACCTAGCGGGCAATTGGATTATCTAGGTTAACGAAAGGGCACTTGGACTATGTAGGTTACCTATCCGCCACTTGGACTATCTAGGTTAGCTAACAGGCACTTGTACTATCTAGGTACACTAGCGAGCACTTGGACTATCTAGGTTACCTAGCTGGCACTTGGTCTTTGTAGGTCAACTAGCGGGCCCTCGGACTATCTAGGTTAGCTAACGGTCACTTGGACTATGTATGTACCAGAGCGGGCACTTGGATTATGTAGGTTCCCTAGCGGGCACTTTAACTATCTAGGTTTCCTTGAGGGCATTTGGACTATGTAGGTTACCTAGCGGACACTTGGACGATCTAGGTTAACTAGCGGGCACTTTGACTATGTAGGTTACCTAGCGGGCACTTGGACTACGTAGGTTAAGTTGCGGGCACTTGGACAATATATGTTACCTAGCGGGCACTTGGACTATGTACGCTCCCTAACGGGCACTTGGAGTATGTAGGTTCCCTAGCGGGCACTTGGACTATGTAGGTTCCTCAGCGGGCACTTGGAAGATGTAGGTTCCCTATCGGGCACTTGGACCATGTAGGTTAACTAGCGGGCCCTTGTACTATCTAGGTTACCTAGCGGGCACTTGGATGATGCAGGTTCCCTAGCCAGCACTAAGACTATTGGTTCCCTAACGGGCACTTGATCCATGTAGGTTCCGTAGCGGGCACTTGGACTATGTAGGGTCCCTACCGGGCACTTGGACTATATAGGTTTCTATCGGGCACTTGGACAATGTAGGTTAAATAGCGGGCGCATGGACTATCTAGGTTTCCTAGAGGGCACTTGGTCTATGTACATACCATAGCGGGCACTTGAACTATCTAGGTTACCTAGCAGGCACTTGGACTATGTATGTCCCCTAGAGGGCACTTGGAGTATCTAGGTTAACTAAAGGGCACTAGGACTATCTAGTTTAACTAGCGGGCACTTGGTCTATCTAGGTTACCTAGCGGGCATTTGGACAATATAGGTCAACTAGCGGGCCCTTGGACTATCTAGGTTTGCTAACGGGCACTTGGATTATGTAGGTTAACTAACGGGCACTTGGACTATGTAGGTTGCCTAGCGAGCATTTGGACTATGTAGGTTCCCTAGCGGGCGCTTGGACTATGTAGGTTCCCTAGCGGGTACTTGGACTGTCTAGGTTAACTAGCGGGCAATTGGACTGTCTAGGTTACCTAGTGGGCACTTGGACTATGTAGTTTACCTAGCAGGCACTTGGACTATGTAGGTTAACTAGCGGGCACTTGGACTATCTAGGTTACCTACCGGGCCCTTGGACTATGTACGTTCCCTAGCGGGCACTTGGGCTATCTACGTTACCTAGCGGGCACTTGGACTACGTAGGTTAACGAACGGGCACTTGGACAATGTAGGTAACCTAATGGTCACTTGGACTGTCTAGGTTACCTAGCGGGCACTTGGACTATGAAGGTTAACTAGCGGGCTCTTGGGCTATGTAGGTTAACTAGCAGGCCCTTGGACTATGTAAGTTAACTAGAGGGCACTTGGACGATCCTAGTTAACTAGCGGGCACTTGGACTCTCTAGGTTAACTAGCGGGCACTTGGACTATCTAGGTTAACCAGCGGGTACTTGGACTATGTAAGTTACCTAGCGGACACTTGGAATATCTAGGTTAACTAGCGGGCACTTGCACTATCTAGGTTCACTAGCAGGCCCTTGGACTATCTAGGTTTACTAGCGGGCACTTTTACTATCTAGGTTAACTAGCGGGCACTTGCACTATGTAGGTTACCTAGCGGGCACATGGACTATGTAGGTTACCTTGCGGGCACTGGACTACCTAGGTTACCTAGCCCGCACTTGGACTATGTAGGTTAACCATAAGGCACTTGGACTATCAAGGTTACCTAGCGGGCTCTTGGAATATGTAGGTTACCAGCGGGCACTTGGACGGTCTAGGTTAATGAACATGCACCTGGAATTTGTAGGTAACCTAGCGGGCACTTGGACTGTCTAGGTTACCTAGCGGGCACTTGGACTATCTAGGTTAACGAACGGACACTTGGACTATGTAGGTAACCTAGCGGGCACTTGGACTGTCTAGGTTACCTAGCGGGCACTTGGACTATCTAGGTTAACGAACGGGCACTTGGACTATCTAGGTTAACTAGCGGGCCCTTGATCTATGTAGGTTAACTAGCAGGCCCTTTGACTATGTAAGTTATCTAGAGGGCACTTGGACGATCCTGGTTAATTAGCGGGCACTTGGACTATCTAGGTTAACTAGCGGGCACTTGGACTATCTAGGTTACCTAACGGGCACTTGCACTATGTAGGTTCCCTAGCGGGCACTTGGTGTATGTGAGTTCCCTATCGGGCACTTGGACTATGTAGGTTACTAGCGGGCATTTGGACTATGTAGGTTACCTAACGGGCACTTGGCCTATGTAGGTTCCCTATCGGGCACTTGGACAATGTAGTTGACCTCGCGGGCACTTGGACTATATAGGTTAACAAGCAGGCCTGTGGACCATCTAGGTTTCCTTGCGGGCACTTGGACTATCTAGGTTACTTAGCGGGCACTTGAACTATGTACGTTCCCTACCGGGCACTTGGAGTATGTTGGTTCCCTAGCGGGCACTTGGACTATGTAGGTTCCTCAGCGGGCACTTGGACTATGTAGGTTCCCTATCGTGCACTTGGACTATGTAGGTTAACTAGCGGGCCCTTGGACTATCTAGGTTACCTAGCGGGCACTTGGATGATGCAAGTTCCCTAGCCAGCACTAAGACTATTGGTTCCCTAACGGGCACTTGGACTATGTAGGTTCCATAGCGGGCACTTGTACTTTGTACGTTCTTTATCGGGCACTTGGACTATATAGGTTTCTATTGGGCACTTGGACTATGTAAGTTAACTAGCGGGCACGTGGACTATCAAGGTTAACTAGCGGGCACTTGGTCTATGTACATACCCTAGCGGGCTCTAGGACTATGTATGTCCCCTAGAGGGCACTTGGACTATCTGGGTTAACTAAAGGGCACTAGGACTATCTAATTTATCTAGCGGGTACTTGGTCTATGTAGGTCAACTAGCGGGCCCTTGGACTATCTAGGTTAGCTAATGGGCACTTGGTCTGTCTAGGTTAACTAGCGGGCACCTGGACTATGTAGGTTAACTAGCGGGCACTTGGACTGTCTAGGTTACCTAGCGGGCACTTGGACTATATAGGTTCCCTAGAAGGCACTTGGACTATGTAGGTTACCTATCGGGCACTTTGACTATGTAGGTTAACTAGCTGGCACTTGGACTATCCAGGTTACGAGGCGGGCACTTGGACTATCTAGGTTAACGAACGGACACTTGGACTATGTAGGTAACCTAGCGGGCACTTGGACTCTCTAGGTTACATAGCGGGCACTTGGACTATCTAGGTTAACGAACGGGCACTTGGACTATGTATGTTAGCTAACAGGCACTTTGACTATCTAGGTTAACTAACGGGCGCTTGGACTATGTAGGTTCCCTAGCGTGTACCTGGAATGTCTAGGTTGACTAGCAGGCACTTGGACTGTCTAGATAACTAGTGGGCACTTGGACTATGTAGTTTACCTAGCAGGCACTTGGACTATGTAGGTTAACTAGCGGGCACTTGGACTATCTAGGTTACCTACCGGGCACTTAGACTATGTACGTTCCCTAGCGGGCACTTGGGCTATCTACATTACCTAGCGGGCCCTTGGACTACGTAGGTTAACGAACGGGCACTTGGACTATGTAGGTAACCTAGTGGTCACTTGGACTGTCTAGGTTACCTAGCGGGCACTTGGACTATGTAAGTTAACTAGCGGGCCCTTGGTCTATGTAGGTTAACTAGCAGGCCCTTTGACTATGTAAGTTAACTAAAGGGCACTTGGACGATCCTGGTTAATTAGCGGGCACTCTGACTATCTAGGTTAACTAGCGGGCACTTGGACTATCTAGGTTACCTAACGGGCACTTGGACTATGTAGGTTCCCTAGCGGGCACTTGGAGTATGTGAGTTCCCTATCGGGCACTTAGACTTTGTAAGTTACTAGCGGGCATTTGGACTATGTAGGTTACCAAACGGGAACTTGGCCTATGTAGGTTCCCTATCGGTCACTTGGACAATGTAGGTGACCTCGCGGGCACTTGGACTATATAGGATAACAAGCGGGCCTGTGGACCATCTAGGTTACCTAGCGGGCACTTGGACTATCTAGGTTACTTAGCGGGCACTTGAAATATGTACGTTCCCTAACGGGCACTTGGCCTATGTAGGTTCCCTATCGGTCACTTGGACAATGTAGGTGACCTCGCGGGCACTTGGACTATATAGGTTAACAAGCGGGCTTGTGGACCATCTAGGTTACCTAGCGGGCACTTGTACTATCTAGGTTACTTAGCGGGCACTTGAACTATGTACGTTCCCTAACGGGCACTTGGAGTATGTAGGTTCCCTAGCGGGCACTTGGACTATGTAGGTTCCTCAGCGGGCACATGGACTATGTAGGTTCCCTATCGGGCACTTGGACTATGTAGGTTAACTAGCGGGCCCTTGGACTATCTAGGTTACCTAGCGGGCACTTGGATGATGCAAGTTCCCTAGCCAGCACTAAGACTATTGGTTCCCTAACGGGCACTTGGACTATGTAGTTTCCATAGCAGGCACTCGGACTTTGTAGGTTCTTTATCGGGCACTTGGACTACATAGGTTTCTACCGGGCACTTGGACTATGTAGGTTAACTAGCGGGCACGTGGACGATCAAGGTTACCTAGCGGGCACTTGGTCTATGTACATACCCTAGCGGGCACTAAGACTATGTATGTCCCCTAGAGGGCACTTGGAGTATCTGGGTTAACTAAAGGGCACTAGGACTATCTAGTTTAACTAGCGGGTACTTGGTCTATGTAGGTCAACTAGCGGGCCCTTGGACTATCTAGGTTAGCTAAGGGGCAATTGGACTGTCTAGGTAACCTAGCGGGCACTTGGATTATCTAGGTTAACAAACGGGCACTTGGACTCTGTAGGTTACCTAGCGGGCACTTGGGCTATGTAGGTTAACTAGAAGGCACTTGGACTATCAAGGTTACCTAGCGGGTTCTTGGACTATGTAGTTTACCAGCGGGCACTTGGACTATCTAGGTTAACGAACGTGCACTTGGACTATGTAGGTAACCTAGCGGGCACTTGGACTGTCTAGGTAACCTAGCGGGCAGTACGACTATCTAGGTTAACGAACGAGCACTTGGACTATGTAGGTTAACTAGCGGACACTTTGACTATCTAGGTTAGCTAACGGGCAATTGGACTATCAAGGTTACCTAACGGGCACTTGGACTATGTAGGTTACCTAGCAGGCACTTGGACTATCTTGGTTACCTAGCAGGCACTTTGACTATTTAGGTTAACTAGCGGCCACTTTGACTATCTTGGTTACCTCGCGGGCACTTGGACTATGTAGGTTAATTAGCGGACACTTGGACAAACTAGGTTAACGAGCGGGCCCTTGCACTATGTAGGTTACCTAGCGGGCACTTGGACTATGGAGGTCAACTAGCGGGCCCTTGGACTATCTAGGTTAGCTAGCGGGCACTTGGACTATATAGTTTACCTAGTAGGCACTTGGACTATATAGTTTACCTAGTAGGCACTTGGACTATGTAGGTTACCTAGTGGGCACTTGGACTATCTAGGTTAACGAACGGGCACTTGGAATATTCAGGTAACCTAGCGGGCACTTGGACTGTCTAGGTTGCCTAGCGGGCACTTGTACTTCTAGGTTAACGAACGGGCACTTGGACTATGTAGGTTGCTTACCGAGCACTGGGACTATCTAGGTTACGTAACGGGCACCTTGCGTATCTAGGTTACCTAGCGGGAACTTGGACAATGTAAGTTACCTAGCAGGCACTTGGACTATCTAGGTTACATAACGGACACTTTGACTATCTAGGTTACATAGCGGGCACTTGGACTATGTAGGTTAACTAGCGAGCACTTGGACTCTAGCTTACCTAGCGGGCACTTGGATTATCTAGGTTACCTAGCGGGCACTTGGACTATCTAGGTTAACGAACGGGCAATTGGACTATATAGTTTACCTAGCGGGCACTTGGACTATGTAGGATCCCTATCGGACATTTGGACTACTTAGGTTACCTAGCGGGCACGTGGACTATGTAGGATCCCTATCGGACATTTGGACTACTTAGGTTACCTAGCGGGCACTTGGACTATCTAGGTTAACTAGCAAGCTCTTGCATTATCTAGGTCAACTAGCGGGCCCTTGTACTATGTAGGTTAACTAGTGAGCACTTGGACTATCTAGGTTAACTAGCTGACCTTGGACTACGTAGGTTAACTAGCGGGCCCTTGGACTATGTAGGTTAACTAGCGGGCACTTGGACAATATAGGTTAACTAGCGGGCACTTGGATTATCTAGGTTACCTAATGGGTACTTGGACTATGTAGGTTCCCCAGCGGGCACTTGGATTATGTGAGTTCCCTATCTGGCACTTGGACTATGTAGGTTACTAGCAGGCATTTGGACTATGTAGGTTACCTAACGGTCACTTGGACTATGTAGGTTCCGTATCGGGCACTTGGACAATGTTGGTTAACTAGCGGGCACTGGGACTATGTAGGTTACCTAGCGGGCACTTCTACTATCTAGGTTAGGTAACGGGCACTTGGACTATCTAGGTTCCCTAGTGGGAACTTGGGCAATGTAGGTTACCTTGCGGCCACTTTGACTATTTGGTTACCTAGTGGGCACTTGGACTATGTAGGTTAATAAGCGGACACTTGGACGAACTAGGATAACGAGCGGGCCCTTGCACTATGTAGGTTACCTAGCGGGCACTTGGACTATAGGTCAACTAGCGGGCCCTTGGACTATCTAGGTTAGCTAACGGGCACTTGGACTATCTAGGTTACCTAGCGGGCACTTGGACTATATAGTTTACCTAGTAGGCACTTGGACTATGTAGGTTACCTAGTGGGCACTTGGACTATCTAGGTTAACGAACGGGCACTTGGAATATTCAGGTAACCCAGCGGGCACTTGGACTGTCTAGGTTACCTAGCGGGCACTTGGACTATGTAGGTTAACTAGCAGGCCCTTGGACTATCTAGGTTACCTAGCAGGAACTTGGACTATGTAGGTTAACTAGCGGGCACTTGCATTCTCTAGGTTACCTAGCGGGAACTTAGACTATGTACCTTCCCTAGCGGGCACTTGGACTATCTATGTTAACTAGCGGGCACTTCGACTATGTAGGTTACCTAGCGGGCACTTGGACTATCTAGGTTCCTATAGGGCACTTGGACTATGTATGTTAACTAGCGGACAATTGGACGATTTAGGTTAACTAGAGGTCCCTTGGACTACGTAGGTTACATGGCGGGCACTTGGACTATCTAGGTTAAATAGCGGGTACTTGGACTATGTAGTTTAACTAACGGACACTTGCACTATGTAGGTTACCTAGCGGGCTCTTGGACTATGTAGGAAAACTAGCAGGCCCTTGGACTATCTAGGTTACCTAGCGGGCACTTGGACTATGTACCTCCCCTAGCGGGCACTTGGACTATCTATGTTAACTAGCGGGCACTTGGACTATGTAGGTTACCTAGCGGACACTTGCACTATGTAGGTTACCTAGCGGGAACATGGACTATGTAGGTTAACTAGCGGGCACTTGCACTCTCTAGGTTACCTAGCGGGCACTTGGACTATGTACCTTCCCAGCGGGCACTTGGACTATCTAAGTTAACTAGCGGGCACTTGGACTATGTAGGTTACCTAGCGGGCACTTGTACTATCTAGGTTCCCTATAGAGCACATGAACTATGTATGTTAACTAGCGGAAAATTGGACGATCTAGGTTAACTAGCGGTCCCTTGGACTACGTAGGTTACCTAGCGGGCACTTGGACTATCTAGGTTAACTAGCGGACACTTGGACTATGTAGTTTAACTAACGGACACTTGCACTATGTAGGTTACCTAGCGGGCACTTGGACTATGTAGGATAACTAGCAGGCCCTTGGACTATCTAGGTTACCTAGCAGGCACTTGGACTATGTAGGTTAACTAGCGGGCACTTGCACTCTCTAGGTTACCTAGCGGGCACTTGGACTATATACCTCCCCTAGCGGGCACTTGGACTATCTATGTTAACTAGCGGGCACTTGGACTATGTAGGTTACCTAGCGGACACTTGCACTATGTAGGTTACCTAGCGGGCCCTTGGACTATGTAGGTTAACTAGAGGACACTTGGACGATCTAGGTTAACAAGTAGGCCCTTGGACTATGTAGGTTAACTAGCCGGCACTTGGACGATCTAGGTTAACCAGCGGGCACTTGGACTATCAAAGTTAACAAGCGAGCCCTTGGACTATGTAGGTTAACTAGCGGGCCCTTGGACTATCTAGGTTACCTAGATAGCACTTGGACTATATAGGTTCCCTAGCGGGCACTTGGACTATCTAGGTTAACGAACGGGCACTTGGACTAGGCAGGTAACCTAGCCGGCACTTGGACTGTCTAGGTTACATAGCGGGCACTTAGACTTCTAGGTTAACGAATGGGCACTTGGACTATGTAGGTTGCCTAGCGAGCACTTGGACTATCTAGGTTAGGTAATGGGCACTTGGACTATCTAGGTTACCTAGCGGGAACTTGGACAATGTAGGTTACCTAGTGGGCACTTGGACTATCTAGGTTACCTAACGGGCACTTTGACTATCGAGGTTACCTAACCGGCACTTTGACTACCTATGTTAACTAACGGCCACTTGGGCTATGCAGGTTACCTAGCGGGCACTTGGACTTCTAGGTTAACGAACGGGCACTTGGACTATGTAGGTTGCCTAGCAGGCACTTGGACGATCTAGGATAGGTAACGGGCACTTGTACTATGTAGGTTACCTAGCAGGAACTTGGATTATGTAGGTTACATAGCGAGCACTAGGACTATCTAGGTTACCTAACGGGCACTTGGACTATCTAGGTTAGCTAACAGGAACTTGGACAATCTAAGTTACCTAGCGGGCACTAGGACCCTGTAGGTTACCTAGCGGGCACTTGGACAATCTAGGTTAACTAGCGGGTTCTTGGACTATGAAGGTTAAGTAGCGGGCACTTGGACTATCTAGATTAACTAGCGGGCACTTGGATTATCTAGGCTCCCTAACGGGCACTTGAACTATGTAGGTTCCCTAGCGGGCACTTGGACTATCTAGGCTCCCTAACGGGCACTTGAACTATGTAGGTTCCCTATCGGACACTTGGACTATGTAGGTTACCAGCGGGCACTTGGTCTATGTACATACCCTAGCGGGCACTTGGACTATCTAGGTTACTTAGCGGGCACTTGGACTATGTACGTCCCCTAGTGGGCACTTGGACTATCTACGTCACCTAGCGGGTACTTGGATTATCTAGGTTAACTAGCTAGCACTTGGACTATCTAGGTTAACTAACGGGCACTTGGTCTATGTAAGTTCCCTAGCGGGCACTTGGACTATGTAGGTTCCCTAGCGTGCACTTGGATTATGTGAGTTCCCTATCGGGCACTTGGACTATGTAGGTTACTAGCGGGCATTTGGACTATGTAGGTTACCTAACGGGCACTTGGACTATGTACGTTCCGTATCGGGCATTTGGACAATGTTGGTTAACTAGCAGGCACTGAGACTATGTAGGTTACCTAGCGGGCACTTGGACTATCTAGGTTAGGTAACGGGCACTTGGACTATCTAGGTTCCCTAGTGGGAACTTGGACTATGTAGGTTACCTAGCGGCCACTTTGACTATCTTGGTTACCTCGCGGGCACTTGGACTATGTAGGTTAATTAGCGGACACTTGGACAAACTAGGTTAACGAGCGGGCCCTTGCACTATGTAGGTTACCTAGCGGACACTTGGACTATGGAGGTCAACTAGCGGGCCCTTGGACTATCTAGGTTAGCTAGCGGGCACTTGGACTATATAGTTTACCTAGTAGGCACTTGGACTATATAGTTTACCTAGTAGGCACTTGGACTATGTAGGTTACCTAGTGGGCACTTGGACTATCTAGGTTAACGAACGGGCACTTGGAATATTCAGGTAACCTAGCGGGCACTTGGACTGTCTAGGTTGCCTAGCGGGCACTTGGACTTCTAGGTTAACGAACGGGCACTTGGACTATGTAGGTTGCTTACCGAGCACTGGGACTATCTAGGTTACGTAACGGGCACCTTGCGTATCTAGGTTACCTAGCGGGAACTTGGACAATGTAAGTTACCTAGCAGGCACTTGGACTATCTAGGTTACATAACGGACACTTTGACTATCTAGGTTACATAGCGGGCACTTGGACTATGTAGGTTAACTAGCGAGCACTTGGACTCTAGCTTACCTAGCGGGCACTTGGATTATCTAGGTTACCTAGCGGGCACTTGGACTATCTAGGTTAACGAACGGCAATTGGACTATATAGTTTACCTAGCGGGCACTTGGACTATGTAGGATCCCTATCGGACATTTGGACTACTTAGGTTACCTAGCGGGCACGTGGACTATGTAGGATCCCTATCGGACATTTGGACTACTTAGGTTACCTAGCGGGCACTTGGACTATCTAGGTTAACTAGCAAGCTCTTGCATTATCTAGGTCAACTAGCGGGCCCTTGTACTATGTAGGTTAACTAGTGAGCACTTGGACTATCTAGGTTAACTAGCTGACCTTGGACTACGTAGGTTAACTAGCGGGCCCTTGGACTATGTAGGTTACCTAGCGGGCACTTGGACTATATAGGTTAACTAGAGGGCACTTGGACTATCTAGGTTAACTAGCGTGCACTTGGACTATCTAGGTTAACTAGCGGGCACTTGGATGATCAATGTTAACTAGCGGGCACTTGGACTATCTAGGTTAACTAGCAGGCCCTTGGACTATCTAGGTTTACTAGCGGGCACTTGAACTATCTAGGTTAACTAGCGGGCACTTGGACTATGTAGGTTAACTACCAGGCCCTTGGACTATCTAGGTTTACTAGCGGGCACTTATACTCTCTAGGTTACCTAGCGGACACTTGGACTATGTACCTTCCCTAGCGGGCACTTGGACTATCTAGGTTACCTAGCAGGCACTTGGATTATGAAGGATCCCTAGCTGGCAATTGGACTATCTAGGTTACCTAGCTGGCACTTGGACTATGTAGGTTAACTAGCGGACACTTGCACGATCTAGGTTAACTAGCGGGCCCTTGCACTATGTAGGTTAAATAGCGGGCCCATGGATTATGTAGGTTTACTAGGGGGCACTTGGACTATCTAGGTTAACTAGCGGGCACTTGGACGATGTAGTTTTCCTAGCGGGCATTTGGACAATTTTGGTTACCTAGCGGGCACTTGGACTATCTAGGATACCTAGCAGGCACTTTGACTATCTACGTTAACTAACGGGCACTTGGACTATGTAGGGTAACTAGCGGGCACTTGGACTGTCTAGGTTACCTAACGGGCACTTGGATTATCTAGGTTAACGAACGTGCACTTGGACTATGTAGGTTACCTAGCCGCCACTTGGACTATCTAGGTTAGCTAAAAGGCACTTGGACTATCTAGGTTCCCTAGCGGGCACTTGTACTATCTAGGTTACCTAGCTGGCACTTTGACTATGTAGGTCAACTTGCGGGCCCTTGGACTATCTAGGTTAGCTAACGGGCACTTGGACTATGTATGTTCCAGAGAGGGCACTTGGATTATGTAGGTTGCCTAGCGGACATATAGACTATGTAGGTTTCCTTGTGGGCATTTGGACTATGTAGGTTACTTAGCGGGCACTTGGACTATGTAGGTTCCCTAGCGGTCACGTGGACTATGTAGGCTCCCTAGATGGCACTTGGACTATGTAGGTTAACTAGCGGGCACTTGGACTATCCCGGTTACCAAGCGGGCACTTGGACTATGTAGGTTACCCAATGGGCACTTGGACTATCTAGGTTAACGAACGGACACTTGGACTATGTAGGTTAGCTATCAGGCACTTGGACTATCTAGGTTACCTAGCAGACACTTGGACGATTTAGGTTAACTAGCGGGCACTTGGACTATCTAGGTTAACTAGCAGGCCCTTGGACTATCTAGGTTTACTAGCGGGCACTTGGACTATCTAGGTTAACTAACGGGCACTTGGACAATGTAAGTTAACGAATGGGCACTTGGACTATGTAGGTTAACTAGCGGACACTTGGACTATCTTGGTTAGCTAACGGGCAATTGGACTATCAAGGTTACCTAACGGGCACTTGGACTATGTAGGTTACCTAGCGGGCACTTGGACTATCTAGGTTACCTAGCAGGCACTTTGACAATCTAGGTTAACTAATGGGAACTTGGACTATGTAGGTTGCCTAGCGAGCACTTGGACTATGTAGGTTCCCTAGCGGGAGCTTGGATTATATAGGTTCCTTAGCAGGTACTTGGACTGTCTAGGTTAACTTGCGGGCAATTCGACTGTCTAGATTACCTAGTGTGCACTTGGACTTAGTAGTTTACCTAGCAGGCACTTGGACTCTCTAGGTTACCTAGCGGGCAATTGGACTATGTACTTTCCCTAGTGGGCACTTGGGCTATCTACGTTACCTAGCGGACACTTGGACTATGTAGGTTAACGAACGGGCACTTGGACTATGTAGGTAACCTAGTGGTCACTTGGACTGTCTAGATTACCTAGCGGGCACTTCGTCTATGTAGGTTAACTAGCGGGCACTTGGACTATCTAGGTAAACTAGCGGGCACTTGGACTATCTAGGTTAACTAGCGGGCCGTTGGACTATGTAGGTTCCCTAGCGGTCATTTGGACTATATAGGTTACCTAGCGGGCACTTGGATTATGTAGGTTACCTAGCGGGCACTTGGACTATGTAGGTTAACTAGCGGGCACTTGGATTATCTAGGTTAACTAACAGGCACTTGGACTATGTATGTTCCAGAGCGGACAATTGGACTATGTAGGTTCCCTAGCGGGCACTTGGACTATCTAGGTTCCCTAAAGGGCACTTGGACTATGTAGGTTAACTAGCGGACAATTGGATGATCTAGGTTAACTAGCAGGTACTTAGACTATCTAGATTGACTAGGGGTCCCTTGGACTACGTAGGTTAACTAGCGGACACTTGCACTATGTAGGTTACCTAGCGGGCACTTAGACTATGTAGTTTAACTAACGGACACTTGCACTATGTAGGTTACCTAGCGGGCTCTTGGACTATGTAGGAAAACTAGCAGGCCCTTGGACTATCTAGGTTACCTAGCGGGCACTTGGACTATGTACCTCCCCTAGCGGGTACTTGGACTATCTAGGTTAACTAGCGTGCACTTGGACTATGTAGGTTAACTAGCGGACACTTGCACTATGTAGGTTACCTCGCGGGCACTTGGACTGTGTAGGTTAACTAGCAGGCCCTTGGACTATCTAGATTACCTAGCAGGCACTTGGACTATGTAGGTTAACTAGCGGGCACTTGCACTCTCTAGGTTACCTAGCGGGCACTTGGACTATGTACCTCCCCTAGCGGGCACTTGGACTATCTATGTTAACTAGCGGGCACTTGGACTATGTAGGTTACCTAGCGGACACTTGCACTATGTAGGTTACCTAGCGGGCACTTGGACTACGTAGGTTAACTAGAGGACACTCGGACGATCTAGGTTAACAAGTAGGCCCTTGGACTATGTAGGTTAACTAGCCGGCACTTGGACGATCTAGGTTAACTAGCGGGCACTTGGACGATCTAGGTTAACCAGCGGGCACTTGGACTATCAAAGTTAACAAGCGAGCCTTTGGACTATGTAGGTTAACTAGCGGGCCCTTGGACTATCTAGGTTACCTAGATAGCACTTGGACTATATAGGTACCCTAGCGGGCACTTGGACTATCTAGGTTATCGAACGGGCACTTGGACTAGGCAGGTAACCTAGCCGGCACTTGGACTGTCTAGGTTACATAGCGGGCACTTAGACTTCTAGGTTAACGAATGGCCACTTGGACTATGTAGGTTGCCTAGCGAGCACTTAGACTATTTAGGTTAGGTAACGGGCACTTGGACTATCTAGGTTACCTAGCGGGAACTTGGACAATGTAGGTTACCTAGTGGGCACTTGGACTATCTAGGTTACCTAACGGGCACTTTGACTATCTTGGTTACCTAACCGGCACTTTGACTATCTAGGTTACCTAACGGCCACTTGGACTATGCAGGTTACCTAGCGGGCACTTGGACTTCTAGGTTAATGAACGGGCACTTGGATTATGTAGGTTGCCTAGCGGGCACTTGGACGATCTAGGATAGGTAACGGGCACTTGTACTATCTAGGTTACCTAGCAGGAACTTGGATTATGTAGGTTACATAGCGAGCACTAGGACTATCTAGGTTACCTAACGGGCACTTGGACTATCTAGGTTAGCTAACAGGAACTTGGACTATCTAGGTTACCTAGCGGGCACTAGGACCCTGTAGGTTACCTAGCGGGCACTTGGACAATCTAGGTTAACTAGCGGGTTGTTGGACTATGAAGGTTAAGTAGCGGGCACTTGGACTATCTAGGTTAACTGGCGGGTACTTGGATTATCTAGGCTACCTAAGGGGCACTTGAACTATGTAGGTTCCCTAGCGGGCACTTGGACTATCTAGGCTCCCTAACGGGCACTTGAACTATGTAGGTTCCCTATCGGGCACTTGGACTATGTAGGTTACCAGCGGGCACTTGGGCTATGTACATACCCTAGCGGGCACTTGGACTATCTAGGTTACTTAGCGGGCACTTGGACTATGTACGTCCCCTAGTGGGCACTTGGACTATCTACGTTACCTAGCGGGTACTTGGATTATCTAGGTTAACTAGCTAGCACTTGGACTATCTAGGTTAACTAACGGGCACTTGGACTATGTAAGTTCCCTAGCGGGCACTTGGACTATGTGGGTTCCCTAGCGGGCATTTGGACTATCTAGGTTACCTAACGGGTACTTGGACTATGTAGGTTCCCTAGCAGGCACTTGGATTATGTAAGTTCCCTATCAGGCACTTGGACTATGTAGGTTACTAGCGGGCATTTGGACTATGTAGGTTACCTAACGGGCACTTGGACTATGTAGGTTCAGTATCGGACTATCGGCACTTGGACTATGTGGGTTCCCTAGCGGGCATTTGGACTATCTAGGTTACCTAACGGGCACTTGGACAATGTTGGTTAACTAGCGGGCACTGGGACTATGTAGGTTACCTAGCAGCCACTTTGACTATCTTGGTTACCTAGCAGGCACTTGGACTATGTAGGTTACCTAGCGGGCACTTGGACTATCTAGATTAGGTAACGGGCACTTGGACTATCTAGGTTCCCTAGTGGGAACTTGGACTATGTAGGTTACCTAGCGGCCACTTTGACTATCTTGGTTACCTAGCGGACACTTGGACTATGTAGGTTAATTAGCGGACACTTCGACGAACTAGGTTAACGAGCGGGCCCTTGCACTATGTAGGTTACCTAGCGGGCACTTGGACTATGTAGGTTACCTAGTGGGCACTTGGACTATCTAGGTTAATGAACGGGCACTTGGAATATTCAGGTAACCTAGCGGGCACTTGGACTGTCTAGGTTGCCTAGCGGGCACTTGGACTTCTAGGTTAACGAACGGGCACTTGGACTATGTAGGTTGCTTACCGAGCACTGGGACGATCTAGGTTAGGTAACGGGCACTTTGAGTATCTAGGTTACCTAGCGGGAACTTGGACAATGTAAGTTACCTAGCAGGCACTTGGACTATCTAAGTTACCTAACGGACACTTTGACTATCTAGGTTACATAGCGGGCACTTGGACTCTGTAGGTCAACTAGCGGCCTCTTGGACTATCTAGGTTAGCTAACTGGCACTTGGACTATGTAGGTTAACTAGCGGACACTTGCACGATCTAGGTTAACTAGCGGGCTCTTGGACTATGTAGGTTAACTAGCGGGCCCATTGACTATGTTGTTTAACTAGCGGGCACTTGGACGATCTAGGTTAACTAGCGGGCACTTGGACGATATAAGTTAACTAGCGTGCACTTGGATTATCTAGGTTACCTAACGGGTACTTGGACTATGTAGGTTCCCTAGCGGGCACTTGGATTATGTGAGTTCCCTATCGGGCAATTGGACTATGTAGGTTACTTGCGGGCATTTGGACTATGTAGGTTACCTAACGGGCACTTTGAGTATCTAGGTTACCTAGCGGGAACTTGGACAATGTAAGTTACCTAGCAGGCACTTGGACTATCTAGGTTACCTAACGGACACTTTGACTATCTAGGTTACATAGCGGGCACTTGGACTATGTAGGTTAACTAGCGAGCACTTGGACTCTAGGTTACCTAGCGGGAACATGGATTATCTAGGTTACCTAGCGGGCACTTGGACTATCTAAGTTAACGAACGGGCATTTGGACTATATAGTTTACCTAGCGGGCACTTGGACTATGTAGGATCCCTATCGGACATTTGGACTACTTAGGTTACCTAGCGGGCACTTGGACTATCTAGGTTAACTAGCAGGCACTTGGACTATCTAGGTCAACTAGCGGGCCCTTGTACTATATAGGTTAACTAGCGAGCACTTGGACTATCTAGGTTAACTAGCTGACCTTGGACTACGTAGGTTAACTAGCGGGCCCTTGGACTATGTAGGTTAACTAGCGGGCACTTGGACTATCTAGGTTAACTAGAGGGCACTTGGACTATCTAGGTTAACTAGCGTGCACTTGGACTATCTAGGTTAACTAGCGGGCACTTGGATGATCAATGTTAACTAGCGGGCACTTGGACTATCTAGGTTAGCTAACGGGCACTTGAACTAAGTATGTCCCCTGGTGGGCACTTGGACACTCTAGGTTAACTAACGGGCACTAGGAGTATCTAGGTTAACGAGCGAGCACTTGGACTATCTAGGTTATCTAGCTGGCACTTGGACTATGAAGGTTCCGTAGCGGGCACTTGGATTATCTAGGTTACCTAGCGGGCACTTGGACTATGTAGGCCAACTAGCGGCCCCTTGGACTATCTAGGTTAGCTAACTGGCACTTGGACTATGTAGGTTAACTAGCGGACACTTGCACGATCGAGGTTAACTAGCGGGCTCTTGCACTATGTAGGTTAACTACCGGGCCCATTGACTATATTGTTTAACTAGCGGGCACTTGGACGATCTAGGTTAACTAGCGGGCACTTGGACGATCTAGGTTAACCAGCGGGCACTTGGACTATCAAAGTTAACAAGCGAGCCCTTGGACTATGTAGGTTAACTAGCGGGCCCTTGGACTATCTAGGTTACCTAGATAGCACTTGGACTATATAGGTTCCCTAGCGGGCACTTGGACTATCTAGGTTAACGAACGGGCACTTGGACTAGGCAGGTAACCTAGCCGGCACTTGGACTGTCTAGGTTACATAGCGGGCACTTAGACTTCTAGGTTAACGAATGGGCACTTGGACTATGTAGGTTGCCTAGCGAGCACTTGGACTATCTAGGTTAGGTAATGGGCACTTGGACTATCTAGGTTACCTAGCGGGAACTTGGACAATGTAGGTTACCTAGTGGGCACTTGGACTATCTAGGTTACCTAACGGGCACTTTGACTATCGAGGTTACCTAACCGGCACTTTGACTACCTATGTTAACTAACGGCCACTTGGGCTATGCAGGTTACCTAGCGGGCACTTGGACTTCTAGGTTAACGAACGGGCACTTGGACTATGTAGGTTGCCTAGCAGGCACTTGGACGATCTAGGATAGGTAACGGGCACTTGTACTATGTAGGTTACCTAGCAGGAACTTGGATTATGTAGGTTACATAGCGAGCACTAGGACTATCTAGGTTACCTAACGGGCACTTGGACTATCTAGGTTAGCTAACAGGAACTTGGACAATCTAAGTTACCTAGCGGGCACTAGGACCCTGTAGGTTACCTAGCGGGCACTTGGACAATCTAGGTTAACTAGCGGGTTCTTGGACTATGAAGGTTAAGTAGCGGGCACTTGGACTATCTAGATTAACTAGCGGGCACTTGGATTATCTAGGCTCCCTAACGGGCACTTGAACTATGTAGGTTCCCTAGCGGGCACTTGGACTATCTAGGCTCCCTAACGGGCACTTGAACTATGTAGGTTCCCTATCGGACACTTGGACTATGTAGGTTACCAGCGGGCACTTGGTCTATGTACATACCCTAGCGGGCACTTGGACTATCTAGGTTACTTAGCGGGCACTTGGACTATGTACGTCCCCTAGTGGGCACTTGGACTATCTACGTCACCTAGCGGGTACTTGGATTATCTAGGTTAACTAGCTAGCACTTGGACTATCTAGGTTAACTAACGGGCACTTGGTCTATGTAAGTTCCCTAGCGGGCACTTGGACTATGTAGGTTCCCTAGCGTGCACTTGGATTATGTGAGTTCCCTATCGGGCACTTGGACTATGTAGGTTACTAGCGGGCATTTGGACTATGTAGGTTACCTAACGGGCACTTGGACTATGTACGTTCCGTATCGGGCATTTGGACAATGTTGGTTAACTAGCAGGCACTGAGACTATGTAGGTTACCTAGCGGGCACTTGGACTATCTAGGTTAGGTAACGGGCACTTGGACTATCTAGGTTCCCTAGTGGGAACTTGGACTATGTAGGTTACCTAGCGGCCACTTTGACTATCTTGGTTACCTCGCGGGCACTTGGACTATGTAGGTTAATTAGCGGACACTTGGACAAACTAGGTTAACGAGCGGGCCCTTGCACTATGTAGGTTACCTAGCGGGCACTTGGACTATGGAGGTCAACTAGCGGGCCCTTGGACTATCTAGGTTAGCTAGCGGGCACTTGGACTATATAGTTTACCTAGTAGGCACTTGGACTATATAGTTTACCTAGTAGGCACTTGGACTATGTAGGTTACCTAGTGGGCACTTGGACTATCTAGGTTAACGAACGGGCACTTGGAATATTCAGGTAACCTAGCGGGCACTTGGACTGTCTAGGTTGCCTAGCGGGCACTTGGACTTCTAGGTTAACGAACGGGCACTTGGACTATGTAGGTTGCTTACCGAGCACTGGGACTATCTAGGTTACGTAACGGGCACCTTGCGTATCTAGGTTACCTAGCGGGAACTTGGACAATGTAAGTTACCTAGCAGGCACTTGGACTATCTAGGTTACATAACGGACACTTTGACTATCTAGGTTACATAGCGGGCACTTGGACTATGTAGGTTAACTAGCGAGCACTTGGACTCTAGCTTACCTAGCGGGCACTTGGATTATCTAGGTTACCTAGCGGGCACTTGGACTATCTAGGTTAACGAACGGGCAATTGGACTATATAGTTTACCTAGCGGGCACTTGGACTATGTAGGATCCCTATCGGACATTTGGACTACTTAGGTTACCTAGCGGGCACGTGGACTATGTAGGATCCCTATCGGACATTTGGACTACTTAGGTTACCTAGCGGGCACTTGGACTATCTAGGTTAACTAGCAAGCTCTTGCATTATCTAGGTCAACTAGCGGGCCCTTGTACTATGTAGGTTAACTAGTGAGCACTTGGACTATCTAGGTTAACTAGCTGACCTTGGACTACGTAGGTTAACTAGCGGGCCCTTGGACTATGTAGGTTACCTAGCGGGCACTTGGACTATATAGGTTAACTAGAGGGCACTTGGACTATCTAGGTTAACTAGCGTGCACTTGGACTATCTAGGTTAACTAGCGGGCACTTGGATGATCAATGTTAACTAGCGGGCACTTGGACTATCTAGGTTAACTAGCAGGCCCTTGGACTATCTAGGTTTACTAGCGGGCACTTGAACTATCTAGGTTAACTAGCGGGCACTTGGACTATGTAGGTTAACTACCAGGCCCTTGGACTATCTAGGTTTACTAGCGGGCACTTATACTCTCTAGGTTACCTAGCGGACACTTGGACTATGTACCTTCCCTAGCGGGCACTTGGACTATCTAGGTTACCTAGCAGGCACTTGGATTATGAAGGATCCCTAGCTGGCAATTGGACTATCTAGGTTACCTAGCTGGCACTTGGACTATGTAGGTTAACTAGCGGACACTTGCACGATCTAGGTTAACTAGCGGGCCCTTGCACTATGTAGGTTAAATAGCGGGCCCATGGATTATGTAGGTTTACTAGGGGGCACTTGGACTATCTAGGTTAACTAGCGGGCACTTGGACGATGTAGTTTTCCTAGCGGGCATTTGGACAATTTTGGTTACCTAGCGGGCACTTGGACTATCTAGGATACCTAGCAGGCACTTTGACTATCTACGTTAACTAACGGGCACTTGGACTATGTAGGGTAACTAGCGGGCACTTGGACTGTCTAGGTTACCTAACGGGCACTTGGATTATCTAGGTTAACGAACGTGCACTTGGACTATGTAGGTTACCTAGCCGCCACTTGGACTATCTAGGTTAGCTAAAAGGCACTTGGACTATCTAGGTTCCCTAGCGGGCACTTGTACTATCTAGGTTACCTAGCTGGCACTTTGACTATGTAGGTCAACTTGCGGGCCCTTGGACTATCTAGGTTAGCTAACGGGCACTTGGACTATGTATGTTCCAGAGAGGGCACTTGGATTATGTAGGTTGCCTAGCGGACATATAGACTATGTAGGTTTCCTTGTGGGTATTTGGACTATGTAGGTTACTTAGCGGGCACTTGGACTATGTAGGTTCCCTAGCGGTCACGTGGACTATGTAGGCTCCCTAGATGGCACTTGGACTATGTAGGTTAACTAGCGGGCACTTGGACTATCCCGGTTACCAAGCGGGCACTTGGACTATGTAGGTTACCCAATGGGCACTTGGACTATCTAGGTTAACGAACGGACACTTGGACTATGTAGGTTAGCTATCAGGCACTTGGACTATCTAGGTTACCTAGCAGACACTTGGACGATTTAGGTTAACTAGCGGGCACTTGGACTATCTAGGTTAACTAGCAGGCCCTTGGACTATCTAGGTTTACTAGCGGGCACTTGGACTATCTAGGTTAACTAACGGGCACTTGGACAATGTAAGTTAACGAATGGGCACTTGGACTATGTAGGTTAACTAGCGGACACTTGGACTATCTTGGTTAGCTAACGGGCAATTGGACTATCAAGGTTACCTAACGGGCACTTGGACTATGTAGGTTACCTAGCGGGCACTTGGACTATCTAGGTTACCTAGCAGGCACTTTGACAATCTAGGTTAACTAATGGGAACTTGGACTATGTAGGTTGCCTAGCGAGCACTTGGACTATGTAGGTTCCCTAGCGGGAGCTTGGATTATATAGGTTCCTTAGCAGGTACTTGGACTGTCTAGGTTAACTTGCGGGCAATTCGACTGTCTAGATTACCTAGTGTGCACTTGGACTTAGTAGTTTACCTAGCAGGCACTTGGACTATGTAGGTTAACTAGCGGGCACTTGGACTCTCTAGGTTACCTAGCGGGCAATTGGACTATGTACTTTCCCTAGTGGGCACTTGGGCTATCTACGTTACCTAGCGGACACTTGGACTATGTAGGTTAACGAACGGGCACTTGGACTATGTAGGTAACCTAGTGGTCACTTGGACTGTCTAGATTACCTAGCGGGCACTTCGTCTATGTAGGTTAACTAGCGGGCACTTGGACTATCTAGGTAAACTAGCGGGCACTTGGACTATCTAGGTTAACTAGCGGGCCGTTGGACTATGTAGGTTCCCTAGCGGTCATTTGGACTATATAGGTTACCTAGCGGGCACTTGGATTATGTAGGTTACCTAGCGGGCACTTGGACTATGTAGGTTAACTAGCGGGCACTTGGATTATCTAGGTTAACTAACAGGCACTTGGACTCTGTATGTTCCAGAGCGGACAATTGGACTATGTAGGTTCCCTAGCGGGCACTTGGACTATCTAGGTTCCCTAAAGGGCACTTGGACTATGTAGGTTAACTAGCGGACAATTGGATGATCTAGGTTAACTAGCGGGTACTTAGACTATCTAGATTGACTAGGGGTCCCTTGGACTACGTAGGTTAACTAGCGGACACTTGCACTATGTAGGTTACCTAGCGGGCACTTAGACTATGTAGTTTAACTAACGGACACTTGCACTATGTAGGTTACCTAGCGGGCTCTTGGACTATGTAGGAAAACTAGCAGGCCCTTGGACTATCTAGGTTACCTAGCGGGCACTTGGACTATGTACCTCCCCTAGCGGGTACTTGGACTATCTAGGTTAACTAGCGTGCACTTGGACTATGTAGGTTAACTAGCGGACACTTGCACTATGTAGGTTACCTCGCGGGCACTTGGACTGTGTAGGTTAACTAGCAGGCCCTTGGACTATCTAGATTACCTAGCAGGCACTTGGACTATGTAGGTTAACTAGCGGGCACTTGCACTCTCTAGGTTACCTAGCGGGCACTTGGACTATGTACCTCCCCTAGCGGGCACTTGGACTATCTATGTTAACTAGCGGGCACTTGGACTATGTAGGTTACCTAGCGGACACTTGCACTATGTAGGTTACCTAGCGGGCACTTGGACTACGTAGGTTAACTAGAGGACACTTGGACGATCTAGGTTAACAAGTAGGCCCTTGGACTATGTAGGTTAACTAGCCGGCACTTGGACGATCTAGGTTAACTAGCGGGCACTTGGACGATCTAGGTTAACCAGCGGGCACTTGGACTATCAAAGTTAACAAGCGAGCCCTTGGACTATGTAGGTTAACTAGCGGGCCCTTGGACTATCTAGGTTACCTAGATAGCACTTGGACTATATAGGTACCCTAGCGGGCACTTGGACTATCTAGGTTATCGAACGGGCACTTGGACTAGGCAGGTAACCTAGCCGGCACTTGGACTGTCTAGGTTACATAGCGGGCACTTAGACTTCTAGGTTAACGAATGGCCACTTGGACTATGTAGGTTGCCTAGCGAGCACTTAGACTATTTAGGTTAGGTAACGGGCACTTGGACTATCTAGGTTACCTAGCGGGAACTTGGACAATGTAGGTTACCTAGTGGGCACTTGGACTATCTAGGTTACCTAACGGGCACTTTGACTATCTTGGTTACCTAACCGGCACTTTGACTATCTAGGTTACCTAACGGCCACTTGGACTATGCAGGTTACCTAGCGGGCACTTGGACTTCTAGGTTAATGAACGGGCACTTGGATTATGTAGGTTGCCTAGCGGGCACTTGGACGATCTAGGATAGGTAACGGGCACTTGTACTATCTAGGTTACCTAGCAGGAACTTGGATTATGTAGGTTACATAGCGAGCACTAGGACTATCTAGGTTACCTAACGGGCACTTGGACTATCTAGGTGAGCTAACAGGAACTTGGACTATCTAGGTTACCTAGCGGGCACTAGGACCCTGTAGGTTACCTAGCGGGCACTTGGACAATCTAGGTTAACTAGCGGGTTGTTGGACTATGAAGGTTAAGTAGCGGGCACTTGGACTATCTAGGTTAACTGGCGGGTACTTGGATTATCTAGGCTACCTAAGGGGCACTTGAACTATGTAGGTTCCCTAGCGGGCACTTGGACTATCTAGGCTCCCTAACGGGCACTTGAACTATGTAGGTTCCCTATCGGGCACTTGGACTATGTAGGTTACCAGCGGGCACTTGGGCTATGTACATACCCTAGCGGGCACTTGGACTATCTAGGTTACTTAGCGGGCACTTGGACTATGTACGTCCCCTAGTGGGCACTTGGACTATCTACGTTACCTAGCGGGTACTTGGATTATCTAGGTTAACTAGCTAGCACTTGGACTATCTAGGTTAACTAACGGGCACTTGGACTATGTAAGTTCCCTAGCGGGCACTTGGACTATGTGGGTTCCCTAGCGGGCATTTGGACTATCTAGGTTACCTAACGGGTACTTGGACTATGTAGGTTCCCTAGCAGGCACTTGGATTATGTAAGTTCCCTATCAGGCACTTGGACTATGTAGGTTACTAGCGGGCATTTGGACTATGTAGGTTACCTAACGGGCACTTGGACTATGTAGGTTCAGTATCGGACTATCGGCACTTGGACTATGTGGGTTCCCTAGCGGGCATTTGGACTATCTAGGTTACCTAACGGGCACTTGGACAATGTTGGTTAACTAGCGGGCACTGGGACTATGTAGGTTACCTAGCAGCCACTTTGACTATCTTGGTTACCTAGCAGGCACTTGGACTATGTAGGTTACCTAGCGGGCACTTGGACTATCTAGATTAGGTAACGGGCACTTGGACTATCTAGGTTCCCTAGTGGGAACTTGGACTATGTAGGTTACCTAGCGGCCACTTTGACTATCTTGGTTACCTAGCGGACACTTGGACTATGTAGGTTAATTAGCGGACACTTCGACGAACTAGGTTAACGAGCGGGCCCTTGCACTATGTAGGTTACCTAGCGGGCACTTGGACTATGTAGGTTACCTAGTGGGCACTTGGACTATCTAGGTTAATGAACGGGCACTTGGAATATTCAGGTAACCTAGCGGGCACTTGGACTGTCTAGGTTGCCTAGCGGGCACTTGGACTTCTAGGTTAACGAACGGGCACTTGGACTATGTAGGTTGCTTACCGAGCACTGGGACGATCTAGGTTAGGTAACGGGCACTTTGAGTATCTAGGTTACCTAGCGGGAACTTGGACAATGTAAGTTACCTAGCAGGCACTTGGACTATCTAAGTTACCTAACGGACACTTTGACTATCTAGGTTACATAGCGGGCACTTGGACTCTGTAGGTCAACTAGCGGCCTCTTGGACTATCTAGGTTAGCTAACTGGCACTTGGACTATGTAGGTTAACTAGCGGACACTTGCACGATCTAGGTTAACTAGCGGGCTCTTGGACTATGTAGGTTAACTAGCGGGCCCATTGACTATGTTGTTTAACTAGCGGGCACTTGGACGATCTAGGTTAACTAGCGGGCACTTGGACGATATAAGTTAACTAGCGTGCACTTGGATTATCTAGGTTACCTAACGGGTACTTGGACTATGTAGGTTCCCTAGCGGGCACTTGGATTATGTGAGTTCCCTATCGGGCAATTGGACTATGTAGGTTACTTGCGGGCATTTGGACTATGTAGGTTACCTAACGGGCACTTTGAGTATCTAGGTTACCTAGCGGGAACTTGGACAATGTAAGTTACCTAGCAGGCACTTGGACTATCTAGGTTACCTAACGGACACTTTGACTATCTAGGTTACATAGCGGGCACTTGGACTATGTAGGTTAACTAGCGAGCACTTGGACTCTAGGTTACCTAGCGGGAACTTGGATTATCTAGGTTACCTAGCGGGCACTTGGACTATCTAAGTTAACGAACGGGCATTTGGACTATATAGTTTACCTAGCGGGCACTTGGACTATGTAGGATCCCTATCGGACATTTGGACTACTTAGGTTACCTAGCGGGCACTTGGACTATCTAGGTTAACTAGCAGGCACTTGGACTATCTAGGTCAACTAGCGGGCCCTTGTACTATATAGGTTAACTAGCGAGCACTTGGACTATCTAGGTTAACTAGCTGACCTTGGACTACGTAGGTTAACTAGCGGGCCCTTGGACTATGTAGGTTAACTAGCGGGCACTTGGACTATCTAGGTTAACTAGAGGGCACTTGGACTATCTAGGTTAACTAGCGTGCACTTGGACTATCTAGGTTAACTAGCGGGCACTTGGATGATCAATGTTAACTAGCGGGCACTTGGACTATCTAGGTTAGCTAACGGGCACTTGAACTAAGTATGTCCCCTGGTGGGCACTTGGACACTCTAGGTTAACTAACGGGCACTAGGAGTATCTAGGTTAACAAGCGGGCACTTGGACTATCTAGGTTATCTAGCTGGCACTTGGACTATGAAGGTTCCGTCGCGGGCACTTGGATTATCTAGGTTACCTAGCGGGCACTTGGACTATGTAGGCCAACTAGCGGCCCCTTGGACTATCTAGGTTAGCTAACTGGCACTTGGACTATGTAGGTTAACTAGCGGACACTTGCACGATCGAGGTTAACTAGCGGGCTCTTGCACTATGTAGGTTAACTAGCGGGCCCATTGACTATATTGTTTAACTAGCGGGCACTTGGACGATCTAGGTTAACTAGCGGGCACTTGGACAATATAGGTTAACTAGCGGGCACTTGGATTATCTAGGTTACCTAACGGGTACTTGGACTATGTAGGTTCCCCAGCGGGCACTTGGATTATGTGAGTTCCCTATCTGGCACTTGGACTATGTAGGTTACTAGCAGGCATTTGGACTATGTAGGTTGCCTAACGGTCACTTGGACTATGTAGGTTCCGTATCGGGCACTTGGACAATGTTGGTTAACTAGCGGGCACTGGGACTATGTAGGTTACCTAGCGGGCACTTCTACTATCTAGGTTAGGTAACGGGCACTTGGACTATCTAGGTTCCCTAGTGGGAACTTGGACAATGTAGGTTACCTTGCGGCCACTTTGACTATTTGGTTACCTAGTGGGCACTTGGACTATGTAGGTTAATAAGCGGACACTTGGACGAACTAGGATAACGAGCGGGCCCTTGCACTATGTAGGTTACCTAGCGGGCACTTGGACTATAGGTCAACTAGCGGGCCCTTGGACTATCTAGGTTAGCTAACGGGCACTTGGACTATCTAGGTTACCTAGCGGGCACTTGGACTATATAGTTTACCTAGTAGGCACTTGGACTATGTAGGTTACCTAGTGGGCACTTGGACTATCTAGGTTAACGAACGGGCACTTGGAATATTCAGGTAACCCAGCGGATACTTGGACTGTCTAGGTTACCTAGCGGGCACTTGGACTATGTAGGTTAACTAGCAGGCCCTTGGACTATCTAGGTTACCTAGCAGGAACTTGGACTATGTAGGTTAACTAGCGGGCACTTGCATTCTCTAGGTTACCTAGCGGGAACTTGGACGATGTACCTTCCCTAGCGGGCACTTGGACTATCTATGTTAACTAGCGGGCACTTCGACTATGTAGGTTACCTAGCGGGCACTTGGAATATCTAGGTTCCTATAGGGCACTTGGACTATGTATGTTAACTAGCGGACAATTGGACGATCGAGGTTAACTAGCGGGCACTTGGACGATCTAGGTTAACCAGCGGGCACTTGGACTATCAAAGTTAACAAGCGAGCCCTTGGACTATGTAGGTTAACTAGCGGGCACTTGGACTACGTAGGTTAACTAGAGGACACTTGGACGATCTAGGTTAACAAGTAGGCCCTTGGACTATGTAGGTTAACTAGCCGGCACTTGGACGATCTAGGTTAACTAGCGGGCACTTGGACGATCTAGGTTAACCAGCGGGCACTTGGACTATCAAAGTTAACAAGCGAGCCCTTGGACTATGTAGGTTAACTAGCGGGCCCTTGGACTATCTAGGTTACCTAGATAGCACTTGGACTATATAGGTACCCTAGCGGACACTTGGACTATCTAGGTTATCGAACGGGCACTTGGACTAGGCAGGTAACCTAGCCGGCACTTGGACTGTCTAGGTTACATAGCGGGCACTTAGACTTCTAGGTTAACGAATGGCCACTTGGACTATGTAGGTTGCCTAGCGAGCACTTAGACTATTTAGGTTAGGTAACGGGCACTTGGACTATCTAGGTTACCTAGCGGGAACTTGGACAATGTAGGTTACCTAGTGGGCACTTGGACTATCTAGGTTACCTAACGGGCACTTTGACTATCTTGGTTACCTAACCGGCACTTTGACTATCTAGGTTACCTAACGGCCACTTGGACTATGCAGGTTACCTAGCGGGCACTTGGACTTCTAGGTTAATGAACGGGCACTTGGATTATGTAGGTTGCCTAGCGGGCACTTGGACGATCTAGGATAGGTAACGGGCACTTGTACTATCTAGGTTACCTAGCAGGAACTTGGATTATGTAGGTTACATAGCGAGCACTAGGACTATCTAGGTTACCTAACGGGCACTTGGACTATCTAGGTTAGCTAACAGGAACTTGGACTATCTAGGTTACCTAGCGGGCACTAGGACCCTGTAGGTTACCTAGCGGGCACTTGGACAATCTAGGTTAACTAGCGGGTTGTTGGACTATGAAGGTTAAGTAGCGGGCACTTGGACTATCTAGGTTAACTGGCGGGTACTTGGATTATCTAGGCTACCTAAGGGGCACTTGAACTATGTAGGTTCCCTAGCGGGCACTTGGACTATCTAGGCTCCCTAACGGGCACTTGAACTATGTAGGTTCCCTATCGGGCACTTGGACTATGTAGGTTACCAGCGGGCACTTGGGCTATGTACATACCCTAGCGGGCACTTGGACTATCTAGGTTACTTAGCGGGCACTTGGACTATGTACATCCCCTAGTGGGCACTTGGACTATCTACGTTACCTAGCGGGTACTTGGATTATCTAGGTTAACTAGCTAGCACTTGGACTATCTAGGTTAACTAACGGGCACTTGGACTATGTAAGTTCCCTAGCGGGCACTTGGACTATGTGGGTTCCCTAGCGGGCATTTGGACTATCTAGGTTACCTAACGGGTACTTGGACTATGTAGGTTCCCTAGCAGGCACTTGGATTATGTAAGTTCCCTATCAGGCACTTGGACTATGTAGGTTACTAGCGGGCATTTGGACTATGTAGGTTACCTAACGGGCACTTGGACTATGTAGGTTCAGTATCGGACTATCGGCACTTGGACTATGTGGGTTCCCTAGCGGGCATTTGGACTATCTAGGTTACCTAACGGGCACTTGGACAATGTTGGTTAACTAGCGGGCACTGGGACTATGTAGGTTACCTAGCAGCCACTTTGACTATCTTGGTTACCTAGCAGGCACTTGGACTATGTAGGTTACCTAGCGGGCACTTGGACTATCTAGATTAGGTAACGGGCACTTGGACTATCTAGGTTCCCTAGTGGGAACTTGGACTATGTAGGTTACCTAGCGGCCACTTTGACTATCTTGGTTACCTAGCGGACACTTGGACTATGTAGGTTAATTAGCGGACACTTCGACGAACTAGGTTAACGAGCGGGCCCTTGCACTATGTAGGTTACCTAGCGGGCACTTGGACTATGTAGGTTACCTAGTGGGCACTTGGACTATCTAGGTTAATGAACGGGCACTTGGAATATTCAGGTAACCTAGCGGGCACTTGGACTGTCTAGGTTGCCTAGCGGGCACTTGGACTTCTAGGTTAACGAACGGGCACTTGGACTATGTAGGTTGCTTACCGAGCACTGGGACGATCTAGGTTAGGTAACGGGCACTTTGAGTATCTAGGTTACCTAGCGGGAACTTGGACAATGTAAGTTACCTAGCAGGCACTTGGACTATCTAAGTTACCTAACGGACACTTTGACTATCTAGGTTACATAGCGGGCACTTGGACTCTGTAGGTCAACTAGCGGCCTCTTGGACTATCTAGGTTAGCTAACTGGCACTTGGACTATGTAGGTTAACTAGCGGACACTTGCACGATCTAGGTTAACTAGCGGGCTCTTGGACTATGTAGGTTAACTAGCGGGCCCATTGACTATGTTGTTTAACTAGCGGGCACTTGGACGATCTAGGTTAACTAGCGGGCACTTGGACGATATAAGTTAACTAGCGTGCACTTGGATTATCTAGGTTACCTAACGGGTACTTGGACTATGTAGGTTCCCTAGCGGGCACTTGGATTATGTGAGTTCCCTATCGGGCAATTGGACTATGTAGGTTACTTGCGGGCATTTGGACTATGTAGGTTACCTAACGGGCACTTTGAGTATCTAGGTTACCTAGCGGGAACTTGGACAATGTAAGTTACCTAGCAGGCACTTGGACTATCTAGGTTACCTAACGGACACTTTGACTATCTAGGTTACATAGCGGGCACTTGGACTATGTAGGTTAACTAGCGAGCACTTGGACTCTAGGTTACCTAGCGGGAACTTGGATTATCTAGGTTACCTAGCGGGCACTTGGACTATCTAAGTTAACGAACGGGCATTTGGACTATATAGTTTACCTAGCGGGCACTTGGACTATGTAGGATCCCTATCGGACATTTGGACTACTTAGGTTACCTAGCGGGCACTTGGACTATCTAGGTTAACTAGCAGGCACTTGGACTATCTAGGTCAACTAGCGGGCCCTTGTACTATATAGGTTAACTAGCGAGCACTTGGACTATCTAGGTTAACTAGCTGACCTTGGACTACGTAGGTTAACTAGCGGGCCCTTGGACTATGTAGGTTAACTAGCGGGCACTTGGACTATCTAGGTTAACTAGAGGGCACTTGGACTATCTAGGTTAACTAGCGTGCACTTGGACTATCTAGGTTAACTAGCGGGCACTTGGATGATCAATGTTAACTAGCGGGCACTTGGACTATCTAGGTTAGCTAACGGGCACTTGAACTAAGTATGTCCCCTGGTGGGCACTTGGACACTCTAGGTTAACTAACGGGCACTAGGAGTATCTAGGTTAACAAGCGGGCACTTGGACTATCTAGGTTATCTAGCTGGCACTTGGACTATGAAGGTTCCGTAGCGGGCACTTGGATTATCTAGGTTACCTAGCGGGCACTTGGACTATGTAGGCCAACTAGCGGCCCCTTGGACTATCTAGGTTAGCTAACTGGCACTTGGACTATGTAGGTTAACTAGCGGACACTTGCACGATCGAGGTTAACTAGCGGGCTCTTGCACTATGTAGGTTAACTAGCGGGCCCATTGACTATATTGTTTAACTAGCGGGCACTTGGACGATCTAGGTTAACTAGCGGGCACTTGGACAATATAGGTTAACTAGCGGGCACTTGGATTATCTAGGTTACCTAACGGGTACTTGGACTATGTAGGTTCCCCAGCGGGCACTTGGATTATGTGAGTTCCCTATCTGGCACTTGGACTATGTAGGTTACTAGCAGGCATTTGGACTATGTAGGTTGCCTAACGGTCACTTGGACTATGTAGGTTCCGTATCGGGCACTTGGACAATGTTGGTTAACTAGCGGGCACTGGGACTATGTAGGTTACCTAGCGGGCACTTCTACTATCTAGGTTAGGTAACGGGCACTTGGACTATCTAGGTTCCCTAGTGGGAACTTGGACAATGTAGGTTACCTTGCGGCCACTTTGACTATTTGGTTACCTAGTGGGCACTTGGACTATGTAGGTTAATAAGCGGACACTTGGACGAACTAGGATAACGAGCGGGCCCTTGCACTATGTAGGTTACCTAGCGGGCACTTGGACTATAGGTCAACTAGCGGGCCCTTGGACTATCTAGGTTAGCTAACGGGCACTTGGACTATCTAGGTTACCTAGCGGGCACTTGGACTATATAGTTTACCTAGTAGGCACTTGGACTATGTAGGTTACCTAGTGGGCACTTGGACTATCTAGGTTAACGAACGGGCACTTGGAATATTCAGGTAACCCAGCGGATACTTGGACTGTCTAGGTTACCTAGCGGGCACTTGGACTATGTAGGTTAACTAGCAGGCCCTTGGACTATCTAGGTTACCTAGCAGGAACTTGGACTATGTAGGTTAACTAGCGGGCACTTGCATTCTCTAGGTTACCTAGCGGGAACTTGGACGATGTACCTTCCCTAGCGGGCACTTGGACTATCTATGTTAACTAGCGGGCACTTCGACTATGTAGGTTACCTAGCGGGCACTTGGAATATCTAGGTTCCTATAGGGCACTTGGACTATGTATGTTAACTAGCGGACAATTGGACGATCGAGGTTAACTAGCGGGCACTTGGACGATCTAGGTTAACCAGCGGGCACTTGGACTATCAAAGTTAACAAGCGAGCCCTTGGACTATGTAGGTTAACTAGCGGGCCCTTGGACTATCTAGGTTACCTAGATAGCACTTGGACTATATAGGTTCCCTAGCGGGCACTTGGACTATCTAGGTTAACGAACGGGCACTTGGACTAGGCAGGTAACCTAGCCGGCACTTGGACTGTCTAGGTTACATAGCGGGCACTTAGACTTCTAGGTTAACGAATGGGCACTTGGACTATGTAGGTTGCCTAGCGAGCACTTGGACTATCTAGGTTAGGTAATGGGCACTTGGACTATCTAGGTTACCTAGCGGGAACTTGGACAATGTAGGTTACCTAGTGGGCACTTGGACTATCTAGGTTACCTAACGGGCACTTTGACTATCGAGGTTACCTAACCGGCACTTTGACTATCTATGTTAACTAACGGCCACTTGGGCTATGCAGGTTACCTAGCGGGCACTTGGAATTCTAGGTTAACGAACGGGCACTTGGACTATGTAGGTTGCCTAGCAGGCACTTGGACGATCTAGGATAGGTAACGGGCACTTGTACTATGTAGGTTACCTAGCAGGAACTTGGATTATGTAGGTTACATAGCGAGCACTAGGACTATCTAGGTTACCTAACGGGCACTTGGACTATCTAGGTTAGCTAACAGGAACTTGGACAATCTAAGTTACCTAGCGGGCACTAGGACCCTGTAGGTTACCTAGCGGGCACTTGGACAATCTAGGTTAACTAGCGGGTTCTTGGACTATGAAGGTTAAGTAGCGGGCACTTGGACTATCTAGGTTAACTAGCGGGCACTTGAACTATGTAGGTTCCCTAGCGGGCACTTGGACTATCTAGGCTCCCTAACGGGCACTTGAACTATGTAGGTTCCCTATCGGACACTTGGACTATGTAGGTTACCAGCGGGCACTTGGTCTATGTACATACCCTAGCGGGCACTTGGACTATCTAGGTTACTTAGCGGGCACTTGGACTATGTACGTCCCCTAGTGGGCACTTGGACTATCTAGGTTAACTAACGGGCAATAGGACTATCTAGGTTACCTAGCGGGCACTTGGACTATGTAGGTTACCTAGCGGGCACTTGGACTATGTAGGTTACCTAGTGGGCACTTGGACTATCTAGGTTAATGAACGGGCACTTGGAATATTCAGGTAACCTAGCGGGCACTTGGACTGTCTAGGTTGCCTAGCGGGCACTTGGACTTCTAGGTTAACGAACGGGCACTTGGACTATGTAGGTTGCTTACCGAGCACTGGGACGATCTAGGTTAGGTAACGGGCACTTTGAGTATCTAGGTTACCTAGCGGGAACTTGGACAATGTAAGTTACCTAGCAGGCACTTGGACTATCTAAGTTACCTAACGGACACTTTGACTATCTAGGTTACATAGCGGGCACTTGGACTCTGTAGGTCAACTAGCGGCCTCTTGGACTATCTAGGTTAGCTAACTGGCACTTGGACTATGTAGGTTAACTAGCGGACACTTGCACGATCTAGGTTAACTAGCGGGCTCTTGGACTATGTAGGTTAACTAGCGGGCCCATTGACTATGTTGTTTAACTAGCGGGCACTTGGACGATCTAGGTTAACTAGCGGGCACTTGGACGATATAAGTTAACTAGCGTGCACTTGGATTATCTAGGTTACCTAACGGGTACTTGGACTATGTAGGTTCCCTAGCGGGCACTTGGATTATGTGAGTTCCCTATCGGGCAATTGGACTATGTAGGTTACTTGCGGGCATTTGGACTATGTAGGTTACCTAACGGGCACTTTGAGTATCTAGGTTACCTAGCGGGAACTTGGACAATGTAAGTTACCTAGCAGGCACTTGGACTATCTAGGTTACCTAACGGACACTTTGACTATCTAGGTTACATAGGGGGCACTTGGACTATGTAGGTTAACTAGCGAGCACTTGGACTCTAGGTTACCTAGCGGGAACTTGGATTATCTAGGTTACCTAGCGGGCACTTGGACTATCTAAGTTAACGAACGGGCATATGGACTATATAGTTTACCTAGCGGGCACTTGGACTATGTAGGATCCCTATCGGACATTTGGACTACTTAGGTTACCTAGCGGGCACTTGGACTATCTAGGTTAACTAGCAGGCACTTGGACTATCTAGGTCAACTAGCGGGCCCTTGTACTATATAGGTTAACTAGCGAGCACTTGGACTATCTAGGTTAACTAGCTGACCTTGGACTACGTAGGTTAACTAGCGGGCCCTTGGACTATGTAGGTTAACTAGCGGGCACTTGGACTATCTAGGTTAACTAGAGGGCACTTGGACTATCTAGGTTAACTAGCGTGCACTTGGACTATCTAGGTTAACTAGCGGGCACTTGGATGATCAATGTTAACTAGCGGGCACTTGGACTATCTAGGTTAGCTAACGGGCACTTGAACTAAGTATGTCCCCTGGTGGGCACTTGGACACTCTAGGTTAACTAACGGGCACTAGGAGTATCTAGGTTAACAAGCGGGCACTTGGACTATCTAGGTTATCTAGCTGGCACTTGGACTATGAAGGTTCCGTAGCGGGCACGTGGATTATCTAGGTTACCTAGCGGGCACTTGGACTATGTAGGCCAACTAGCGGCCCCTTGGACTATCTAGGTTAGCTAACTGGCACTTGGACTATGTAGGTTAACTAGCGGACACTTGCACGATCGAGGTTAACTAGCGGGCTCTTGCACTATGTAGGTTAACTAGCGGGCCCATTGACTATATTGTTTAACTAGCGGGCACTTGGACGATCTAGGTTAACTAGCGGGCACTTGGACAATATAGGTTAACTAGCGGGCACTTGGATTATCTAGGTTACCTAACGGGTACTTGGACTATGTAGGTTCCCCAGCGGGCACTTGGATTATGTGAGTTCCCTATCTGGCACTTGGACTATGTAGGTTACTAGCAGGCATTTGGACTATGTAGGTTGCCTAACGGTCACTTGGACTATGTAGGTTCCGTATCGGGCACTTGGACAATGTTGGTTAACTAGCGGGCACTGGGACTATGTAGGTTACCTAGCGGGCACTTCTACTATCTAGGTTAGGTAACGGGCACTTGGACTATCTAGGTTCCCTAGTGGGAACTTGGACAATGTAGGTTACCTTGCGGCCACTTTGACTATTTGGTTACCTAGTGGGCACTTGGACTATGTAGGTTAATAAGCGGACACTTGGACGAACTAGGATAACGAGCGGGCCCTTGCACTATGTAGGTTACCTAGCGGGCACTTGGACTATAGGTCAACTAGCGGGCCCTTGGACTATCTAGGTTAGCTAACGGGCACTTGGACTATCTAGGTTACCTAGCGGGCACTTGGACTATATAGTTTACCTAGTAGGCACTTGGACTATGTAGGTTACCTAGTGGGCACTTGGACTATCTAGGTTAACGAACGGGCACTTGGAATATTCAGGTAACCCAGTGGATACTTGGACTGTCTAGGTTACCTAGCGGGCACTTGGACTATGTAGGTTAACTAGCAGGCCCTTGGACTATCTAGGTTACCTAGCAGGAACTTGGACTATGTAGGTTAACTAGCGGGCACTTGCATTCTCTAGGTTACCTAGCGGGAACTTGGACGATGTACCTTCCCTAGCGGGCACTTGGACTATCTATGTTAACTAGCGGGCACTTCGACTATGTAGGTTACCTAGCGGGCACTTGGACTATCTAGGTTATCTAGCTGGCACTTGGACTGTGAAGGTTCCGTAGCGGGCACTTGGATTATCTAGGTTACCTAGCGGGCACTTGGACTATGTAGGCCAACTAGCGGCCCCTTGGACTATCTAGGTTAGCTAACTGGCACTTGGACTATGTAGGTTAACTAGCGGACACTTGCACGATCGAGGTTAACTAGCGGGCTCTTGCACTATGTAGGTTAACTAGCGGGCCCATTGACTATATTGTTTAACTAGCGGGCACTTGGACAATATAGGTTAACTAGCGGGCACTTGGATTATCTAGGTTACCTAACGGGTACTTGGACTATGTAGGTTCCCCAGCGGGCACTTGGATTATGTGAGTTCCCTATCTGGCACTTGGACTATGTAGGTTACTAGCAGGCATTTGGACTATGTAGGTTACCTAACGGTCACTTGGACTATGTAGGTTCCGTATCGGGCACTTGGACAATGTTGGTTAACTAGCGGGCACTGGGACTATGTAGGTTACCTAGCGGGCACTTCTACTATCTAGGTTAGGTAACGGGCACTTGGACTATCTAGGTTCCCTAGTGGGAACTTGGGCAATGTAGGTTACCTTGCGGCCACTTTGACTATTTGGTTACCTAGTGGGCACTTGGACTATGTAGGTTAATAAGCGGACACTTGGACGAACTAGGATAACGAGCGGGCCCTTGCACTATGTAGGTTACCTAGCGGGCACTTGGACTATAGGTCAACTAGCGGGCCCTTGGACTATCTAGGTTAGCTAACGGGCACTTGGACTATCTAGGTTACCTAGCGGGCACTTGGACTATATAGTTTACCTAGTAGGCACTTGGACTATGTAGGTTACCTAGTGGGCACTTGGACTATCTAGGTTAACGAACGGGCAATTGGAATATTCAGGTAACCCAGCGGATACTTGGACTGTCTAGGTTACCTAGCGGGCACTTGGACTATGTAGGTTAACTAGCAGGCCCTTGGACTATCTAGGTTACCTAGCAGGAACTTGGACTATGTAGGTTAACTAGCGGGCACTTGCATTCTCTAGGTTACCTAGCGGGAACTTGGACGATGTACCTTCCCTAGCGGGCACTTGGACAATCTATGTTAACTAGCGGGCACTTCGACTATGTAGGTTACCTAGCGGGCACTTGGACTATCTAGGTTCCTATAGGGCACTTGGACTATGTATGTTAACTAGCGGACAATTGGACGATCGAGGTTAACTAGCGGGCACTTGGACGATCTAGGTTAACCAGCGGACACTTGGACTATCAAAGTTAACAAGCGAGCCCTTGGACTATGTAGGTTAACTAGCGGGCCCTTGGACTAGCTAGGTTACCTAGATAGCACTTGGACTATATAGGTTCCCTAGCGGGCACTTGGACTATCTAGGTTAACGAACGGGCACTTGGACTAGGCAGGTAACCTAGCCGGCACTTGGACTGTCTAGGTTACATAGCGGGCACTTAGACTTCTAGGTTAACGAATGGGCACTTGGACTATGTAGGTTGCCTAGCGAGCACTTGGACTATCTAGGTTAGGTAATGGGCACTTGGACTATCTAGGTTACCTAGCGGGAACTTGGACAATGTAGGTTACCTAGTGGGCACTTGGACTATCTAGGTTACCTAACGGGCACTTTGACTATCGAGGTTACCTAACCGGCACTTTGACTATCTATGTTAACTAACGGCCACTTGGGCTATGCAGGTTACCTAGCGGGCACTTGGAATTCTAGGTTAACGAACGGGCACTTGGACTATGTAGGTTGCCTAGCAGGCACTTGGACGATCTAGGATAGGTAACGGGCACTTGTACTATGTAGGTTACCTAGCAGGAACTTGGATTATGTAGGTTACATAGCGAGCACTAGGACTATCTAGGTTACCTAACGGGCACTTGGACTATCTAGGTTAGCTAACAGGAACTTGGACAATCTAAGTTACCTAGCGGGCACTAGGACCCTGTAGGTTACCTAGCGGGCACTTGGACAATCTAGGTTAACTAGCGGGTTCTTGGACTATGAAGGTTAAGTAGCGGGCACTTGGACTATCTAGGTTAACTAGCGGGCACTTGGATTATCTAGGCTCCCTAACGGGCACTTGAACTATGTAGGTTCCCTAGCGGGCACTTGGACTATCTAGGCTCCCTAACGGGCACTTGAACTATGTAGGTTCCCTATCGGACACTTGGACTATGTAGGTTACCAGCGGGCACTTGGTCTATGTACATACCCTAGCGGGCACTTGGACTATCTAGGTTACTTAGCGGGCACTTGGACTATGTACGTCCCCTAGTGGGCACTTGGACTATCTAGGTTAACTAACGGGCAATAGGACTATCTAGGTTACCTAGCGGGCACTTGGACTATGTAGGTTACCTAGCGGGCACTTGGACTATGTAGGTTACCTAGTGGGCACTTGGACTATCTAGGTTAATGAACGGGCACTTGGAATATTCAGGTAACCTAGCGGGCACTTGGACTGTCTAGGTTGCCTAGCGGGCACTTGGACTTCTAGGTTAACGAACGGGCACTTGGACTATGTAGGTTGCTTACCGAGCACTGGGACGATCTAGGTTAGGTAACGGGCACTTTGAGTATCTAGGTTACCTAGCGGGAACTTGGACAATGTAAGTTACCTAGCAGGCACTTGGACTATCTAAGTTACCTAACGGACACTTTGACTATCTAGGTTACATAGCGGGCACTTGGACTCTGTAGGTCAACTAGCGGCCTCTTGGACTATCTAGGTTAGCTAACTGGCACTTGGACTATGTAGGTTAACTAGCGGACACTTGCACGATCTAGGTTAACTAGCGGGCTCTTGGACTATGTAGGTTAACTAGCGGGCCCATTGACTATGTTGTTTAACTAGCGGGCACTTGGACGATCTAGGTTAACTAGCGGGCACTTGGACGATATAAGTTAACTAGCGTGCACTTGGATTATCTAGGTTACCTAACGGGTACTTGGACTATGTAGGTTCCCTAGCGGGCACTTGGATTATGTGAGTTCCCTATCAGGCAATTGGACTATGTAGGTTACTTGCGGGCATTTGGACTATGTAGGTTACCTAACGGGCACTTTGAGTATCTAGGTTACCTAGCGGGAACTTGGACAATGTAAGTTACCTAGCAGGCACTTGGACTATCTAGGTTACCTAACGGACACTTTGACTATCTAGGTTACATAGGGGGCACTTGGACTATGTAGGTTAACTAGCGAGCACTTGGACTCTAGGTTACCTAGCGGGAACTTGGATTATCTAGGTTACCTAGCGGGCACTTGGACTATCTAAGTTAACGAACGGGCATTTGGACTATATAGTTTACCTAGCGGGCACTTGGACTATGTAGGATCCCTATCGGACATTTGGACTACTTAGGTTACCTAGTGGGCACTGGGACTATCTAGGTTAACTAGCAGGCACTTGGACTATCTAGGTCAACTAGCGGGCCCTTGTACTATATAGGTTAACTAGCGAGCACTTGGACTATCTAGGTTAACTAGCTGACCTTGGACTACGTAGGTTAACTAGCGGGCCCTTGGACTATGTAGGTTAACTAGCGGGCACTTGGACTATCTAGGTTAACTAGAGGGCACTTGGACTATCTAGGTTAACTAGCGTGCACTTGGACTATCTAGGTTAACTAGCGGGCACTTGGATGATCAATGTTAACTAGCGGGCACTTGGACTATCTAGGTTAGCTAACGGGCACTTGAACTAAGTATGTCCCCTGGTGGGCACTTGGACACTCTAGGTTAACTAACGGGCACTAGGAGTATCTAGGTTAACAAGCGGGCACTTGGACTATCTAGGTTATCTAGCTGGCACTTGGACTATGAAGGTTCCGTAGCGGGCACTTGGATTATCTAGGTTACCTAGCGGGCACTTGGACTATGTAGGCCAACTAGCGGCCCCTTGGACTATCTAGGTTAGCTAACTGGCACTTGGACTATGTAGGTTAACTAGCGGACACTTGCACGATCGAGGTTAACTAGCGGGCTCTTGCACTATGTAGGTTAACTAGCGGGCCCATTGACTATATTGTTTAACTAGCGGGCACTTGGACGATCTAGGTTAACTAGCGGGCACTTGGACAATATAGGTTAACTAGCGGGCACTTGGATTATCTAGGTTACCTAACGGGTACTTGGACTATGTAGGTTCCCCAGCGGGCACTTGGATTATGTGAGTTCCCTATCTGGCACTTGGACTATGTAGGTTACTAGCAGGCATTTGGACTATGTAGGTTACCTAACGGTCACTTGGACTATGTAGGTTCCGTATCGGGCACTTGGACAATGTTGGTTAACTAGCGGGCACTGGGACTATGTAGGTTACCTAGCGGGCACTTCTACTATCTAGGTTAGGTAACGGGCACTTGGACTATCTAGGTTCCCTAGTGGGAACTTGGGCAATGTAGGTTACCTTGCGGCCACTTTGACTATTTGGTTACCTAGTGGGCACTTGGACTATGTAGGTTAATAAGCGGACACTTGGACGAACTAGGATAACGAGCGGGCCCTTGCACTATGTAGGTTACCTAGCGGGCACTTGGACTATAGGTCAACTAGCGGGCCCTTGGACTATCTAGGTTAGCTAACGGGCACTTGGACTATCTAGGTTACCTAGCGGGCACTTGGACTATATAGTTTACCTAGTAGGCACTTGGACTATGTAGGTTACCTAGTGGGCACTTGGACTATCTAGGTTAACGAACGGGCACTTGGAATATTCAGGTAACCCAGCGGATTCTTGGACTGTCTAGGTTACCTAGCGGGCACTTGGACTATGTAGGTTAACTAGCAGGCCCTTGGACTATCTAGGTTACCTAGCAGGAACTTGGACTATGTAGGTTAACTAGCGGGCACTTGCATTCTCTAGGTTACCTAGCGGGAACTTGGACGATGTACCTTCCCTAGTGGGCACTTGGACTATCTATGTTAACTAGCGGGCACTTCGACTATGTAGGTTACCTAGCGGGCACTTGGAATATCTAGGTTCCTATAGGGCACTTGGACTATGTATGTTAACTAGCGGACAATTGGACGATCGAGGTTAACTAGCGGGCACTTGGACGATCTAGGTTAACCAGCGGGCACTTGGACTATCAAAGTTAACAAGCGAGCCCTTGGACTATGTAGGTTAACTAGCGGGCCCTTGGACTATCTAGGTTACCTAGATAGCACTTGGACTATATAGGTTCCCTAGCGGGCACTTGGACTATCTAGGTTAACGAACGGGCACTTGGACTAGGCAGGTAACCTAGCCGGCACTTGGACTGTCTAGGTTACATAGCGGGCACTTAGACTTCTAGGTTAACGAATGGGCACTTGGACTATGTAGGTTGCCTAGCGAGCACTTGGACTATCTAGGTTAGGTAATGGGCACTTGGACTATCTAGGTTACCTAGCGGGAACTTGGACAATGTAGGTTACCTAGTGGGCACTTGGACTATCTAGGTTACCTAACGGGCACTTTGACTATCGAGGTTACCTAACCGGCACTTTGACTATCTATGTTAACTAACGGCCACTTGGGCTATGCAGGTTACCTAGCGGGCACTTGGAATTCTAGGTTAACGAACGGGCACTTGGACTATGTAGGTTGCCTAGCAGGCACTTGGACGATCTAGGATAGGTAACGGGCACTTGTACTATGTAGGTTACCTAGCAGGAACTTGGATTATGTAGGTTACATAGCGAGCACTAGGACTATCTAGGTTACCTAACGGGCACTTGGACTATCTAGGTTAGCTAACAGGAACTTGGACAATCTAAGTTACCTAGCGGGCACTAGGACCCTGTAGGTTACCTAGCGGGCACTTGGACAATCTAGGTTAACTAGCGGGTTCTTGGACTATGAAGGTTAAGTAGCGGGCACTTGGACTATCTAGGTTAACTAGCGGGCACTTGGATTATCTAGGCTCCCTAACGGGCACTTGAACTATGTAGGTTCCCTAGCGGGCACTTGGACTATCTAGGCTCCCTAACGGGCACTTGAACTATGTAGGTTCCCTATCGGACACTTGGACTATGTAGGTTACCAGCGGGCACTTGGTCTATGTACATACCCTAGCGGGCACTTGGACTATCTAGGTTACTTAGCGGGCACTTGGACTATGTACGTCCCCTAGTGGGCACTTGGACTATCTAGGTTAACTAACGGGCAATAGGACTATCTAGGTTACCTAGCGGGCACTTGGACTATGTAGGTTACCTAGCGGGCACTTGGACTATGTAGGTTACCTAGTGGGCACTTGGACTATCTAGGTTAATGAACGGGCACTTGGAATATTCAGGTAACCTAGCGGGCACTTGGACTGTCTAGGTTGCCTAGCGGGCACTTGGACTTCTAGGTTAACGAACGGGCACTTGGACTATGTAGGTTGCTTACCGAGCACTGGGACGATCTAGGTTAGGTAACGGGCACTTTGAGTATCTAGGTTACCTAGCGGGAACTTGGACAATGTAAGTTACCTAGCAGGCACTTGGACTATCTAAGTTACCTAACGGACACTTTGACTATCTAGGTTACATAGCGGGCACTTGGACTCTGTAGGTCAACTAGCGGCCTCTTGGACTATCTAGGTTAGCTAACTGGCACTTGGACTATGTAGGTTAACTAGCGGACACTTGCACGATCTAGGTTAACTAGCGGGTTCTTGGACTATGTAGGTTAACTAGCGGGCCCATTGACTATGTTGTTTAACTAGCGGGCACTTGGACGATCTAGGTTAACTAGCGGGCACTTGGACGATATAAGTTAACTAGCGTGCACTTGGATTATCTAGGTTACCTAACGGGTACTTGGACTATGTAGGTTCCCTAGCGGGCACTTGGATTATGTGAGTTCCCTATCAGGCAATTGGACTATGTAGGTTACTTGCGGGCATTTGGACTATGTAGGTTACCTAACGGGCACTTTGAGTATCTAGGTTACCTAGCGGGAACTTGGACAATGTAAGTTACCTAGCAGGCACTTGGACTATCTAGGTTACCTAACGGACACTTTGACTATCTAGGTTACATAGGGGGCACTTGGACTATGTAGGTTAACTAGCGAGCACTTGGACTCTAGGTTACCTAGCGGGAACTTGGATTATCTAGGTTACCTAGCGGGCACTTGGACTATCTAAGTTAACGAACGGGCATTTGGACTATATAGTTTACCTAGCGGGCACTTGGACTATGTAGGATCCCTATCGGACATTTGGACTACTTAGGTTACCTAGTGGGCACTGGGACTATCTAGGTTAACTAGCAGGCACTTGGACTATCTAGGTCAACTAGCGGGCCCTTGTACTATATAGGTTAACTAGCGAGCACTTGGACTATCTAGGTTAACTAGCTGACCTTGGACTACGTAGGTTAACTAGCGGGCCCTTGGACTATGTAGGTTAACTAGCGGGCACTTGGACTATCTAGGTTAACTAGAGGGCACTTGGACTATCTAGGTTAACTAGCGTGCACTTGGACTATCTAGGTTAACTAGCGGGCACTTGGATGATCAATGTTAACTAGCGGGCACTTGGACTATCTAGGTTAGCTAACGGGCACTTGAACTAAGTATGTCCCCTGGTGGGCACTTGGACACTCTAGGTTAACTAACGGGCACTAGGAGTATCTAGGTTAACAAGCGGGCACTTGGACTATCTAGGTTATCTAGCTGGCACTTGGACTATGAAGGTTCCGTAGCGGGCACTTGGATTATCTAGGTTACCTAGCGGGCACTTGGACTATGTAGGCCAACTAGCGGCCCCTTGGACTATCTAGGTTAGCTAACTGGCACTTGGACTATGTAGGTTAACTAGCGGACACTTGCACGATCGAGGTTAACTAGCGGGCTCTTGCACTATGTAGGTTAACTAGCGGGCCCATTGACTATATTGTTTAACTAGCGGGCACTTGGACGATCTAGGTTAACTAGCGGGCACTTGGACAATATAGGTTAACTAGCGGGCACTTGGATTATCTAGGTTACCTAACGGGTACTTGGACTATGTAGGTTCCCCAGCGGGCACTTGGATTATGTGAGTTCCCTATCTGGCACTTGGACTATGTAGGTTACTAGCAGGCATTTGGACTATGTAGGTTGCCTAACGGTCACTTGGACTATGTAGGTTCCGTATCGGGCACTTGGACAATGTTGGTTAACTAGCGGGCACTGGGACTATGTAGGTTACCTAGCGGGCACTTCTACTATCTAGGTTAGGTAACGGGCACTTGGACTATCTAGGTTCCCTAGTGGGAACTTGGACAATGTAGGTTACCTTGCGGCCACTTTGACTATTTGGTTACCTAGTGGGCACTTGGACTATGTAGGTTAATAAGCGGACACTTGGACGAACTAGGATAACGAGCGGGCCCTTGCACTATGTAGGTTACCTAGCGGGCACTTGGACTATAGGTCAACTAGCGGGCCCTTGGACTATCTAGGTTAGCTAACGGGCACTTGGACTATCTAGGTTACCTAGCGGGCACTTGGACTATATAGTTTACCTAGTAGGCACTTGGACTATGTAGGTTACCTAGTGGGCACTTGGACTATCTAGGTTAACGAACGGGCACTTGGAATATTCAGGTAACCCAGCGGATACTTGGACTGTCTAGGTTACCTAGCGGGCACTTGGACTATGTAGGTTAACTAGCAGGCCCTTGGACTATCTAGGTTACCTAGCAGGAACTTGGACTATGTAGGTTAACTAGCGGGCACTTGCATTCTCTAGGTTACCTAGCGGGAACTTGGACGATGTACCTTCCCTAGTGGGCACTTGGACTATCTATGTTAACTAGCGGGCACTTCGACTATGTAGGTTACCTAGCGGGCACTTGGAATATCTAGGTTCCTATAGGGCACTTGGACTATGTATGTTAACTAGCGGACAATTGGACGATCGAGGTTAACTAGCGGGCACTTGGACGATCTAGGTTAACCAGCGGGCACTTGGACTATCAAAGTTAACAAGCGAGCCCTTGGACTATGTAGGTTAACTAGCGGGCCCTTGGACTATCTAGGTTACCTAGATAGCACTTGGACTATATAGGTTCCCTAGCGGGCACTTGGACTATCTAGGTTAACGAACGGGCACTTGGACTAGGCAGGTAACCTAGCCGGCACTTGGACTGTCTAGGTTACATAGCGGGCACTTAGACTTCTAGGTTAACGAATGGGCACTTGGACTATGTAGGTTGCCTAGCGAGCACTTGGACTATCTAGGTTAGGTAATGGGCACTTGGACTATCTAGGTTACCTAGCGGGAACTTGGACAATGTAGGTTACCTAGTGGGCACTTGGACTATCTAGGTTACCTAACGGGCACTTTGACTATCGAGGTTACCTAACCGGCACTTTGACTATCTATGTTAACTAACGGCCACTTGGGCTATGCAGGTTACCTAGCGGGCACTTGGAATTCTAGGTTAACGAACGGGCACTTGGACTATGTAGGTTGCCTAGCAGGCACTTGGACGATCTAGGATAGGTAACGGGCACTTGTACTATGTAGGTTACCTAGCAGGAACTTGGATTATGTAGGTTACATAGCGAGCACTAGGACTATCTAGGTTACCTAACGGGCACTTGGACTATCTAGGTTAGCTAACAGGAACTTGGACAATCTAAGTTACCTAGCGGGCACTAGGACCCTGTAGGTTACCTAGCGGGCACTTGGACAATCTAGGTTAACTAGCGGGTTCTTGGACTATGAAGGTTAAGTAGCGGGCACTTGGACTATCTAGGTTAACTAGCGGGCACTTGGATTATCTAGGCTCCCTAACGGGCACTTGAACTATGTAGGTTCCCTAGCGGGCACTTGGACTATCTAGGCTCCCTAACGGGCACTTGAACTATGTAGGTTCCCTATCGGACACTTGGACTATGTAGGTTACCAGCGGGCACTTGGTCTATGTACATACCCTAGCGGGCACTTGGACTATCTAGGTTACTTAGCGGGCACTTGGACTATGTACGTCCCCTAGTGGGCACTTGGACTATCTAGGTTAACTAACGGGCAATAGGACTATCTAGGTTACCTAGCGGGCACTTGGACTATGTAGGTTACCTAGCGGGCACTTGGACTATGTAGGTTACCTAGTGGGCACTTGGACTATCTAGGTTAATGAACGGGCACTTGGAATATTCAGGTAACCTAGCGGGCACTTGGACTGTCTAGGTTGCCTAGCGGGCACTTGGACTTCTAGGTTAACGAACGGGCACTTGGACTATGTAGGTTGCTTACCGAGCACTGGGACGATCTAGGTTAGGTAACGGGCACTTTGAGTATCTAGGTTACCTAGCGGGAACTTGGACAATGTAAGTTACCTAGCAGGCACTTGGACTATCTAAGTTACCTAACGGACACTTTGACTATCTAGGTTACATAGCGGGCACTTGGACTCTGTAGGTCAACTAGCGGCCTCTTGGACTATCTAGGTTAGCTAACTGGCACTTGGACTATGTAGGTTAACTAGCGGACACTTGCACGATCTAGGTTAACTAGCGGGCTCTTGGACTATGTAGGTTAACTAGCGGGCCCATTGACTATGTTGTTTAACTAGCGGGCACTTGGACGATCTAGGTTAACTAGCGGGCACTTGGACGATATAAGTTAACTAGCATGCACTTGGATTATCTAGGTTACCTAACGGGTACTTGGACTATGTAGGTTCCCTAGCGGGCACTTGGATTATGTGAGTTCCCTATCAGGCAATTGGACTATGTAGGTTACTTGCGGGCATTTGGACTATGTAGGTTACCTAACGGGCACTTTGAGTATCTAGGTTACCTAGCGGGAACTTGGACAATGTAAGTTACCTAGCAGGCACTTGGACTATCTAGGTTACCTAACGGACACTTTGACTATCTAGGTTACATAGGGGGCACTTGGACTATGTAGGTTAACTAGCGAGCACTTGGACTCTAGGTTACCTAGCGGGAACTTGGATTATCTAGGTTACCTAGCGGGCACTTGGACTATCTAAGTTAACGAACGGGCATTTGGACTATATAGTTTACCTAGCGGGCACTTGGACTATGTAGGATCCCTATCGGACATTTGGACTACTTAGGTTACCTAGTGGGCACTTGGACTATCTAGGTTAACTAGCAGGCACTTGGACTATCTAGGTCAACTAGCGGGCCCTTGTACTATATAGGTTAACTAGCGAGCACTTGGACTATCTAGGTTAACTAGCTGACCTTGGACTACGTAGGTTAACTAGCGGGCCCTTGGACTATGTAGGTTAACTAGCGGGCACTTGGACTATCTAGGTTAACTAGAGGGCACTTGGACTATCTAGGTTAACTAGCGTGCACTTGGACTATCTAGGTTAACTAGCGGGCACTTGGATGATCAATGTTAACTAGCGGGCACTTGGACTATCTAGGTTAGCTAACGGGCACTTGAACTAAATATGTCCCCTGGTGGGCACTTGGACACTCTAGGTTAACTAACGGGCACTAGGAGTATCTAGGTTAACAAGCGGGCACTTGGACTATCTAGGTTATCTAGCTGGCACTTGGACTATGAAGGTTCCGTAGCGGGCACTTGGATTATCTAGGTTACCTAGCGGGCACTTGGACTATGTAGGCCAACTAGCGGCCCCTTGGACTATCTAGGTTAGCTAACTGGCACTTGGACTATGTAGGTTAACTAGCGGACACTTGCACGATCGAGGTTAACTAGCGGGCTCTTGCACTATGTAGGTTAACTAGCGGGCCCATTGACTATATTGTTTAACTAGCGGGCACTTGGACGATCTAGGTTAACTAGCGGGCACTTGGACAATATAGGTTAACTAGCGGGCACTTGGATTATCTAGGTTACCTAACGGGTACTTGGACTATGTAGGTTCCCCAGCGGGCACTTGGATTATGTGAGTTCCCTATCTGGCACTTGGACTATGTAGGTTACTAGCAGGCATTTGGACTATGTAGGTTGCCTAACGGTCACTTGGACTATGTAGGTTCCGTATCGGGCACTTGGACAATGTTGGTTAACTAGCGGGCACTGGGACTATGTAGGTTACCTAGCGGGCACTTCTACTATCTAGGTTAGGTAACGGGCACTTGGACTATCTAGGTTCCCTAGTGGGAACTTGGACAATGTAGGTTACCTTGCGGCCACTTTGACTATTTGGTTACCTAGTGGGCACTTGGACTATGTAGGTTAATAAGCGGACACTTGGACGAACTAGGATAACGAGCGGGCCCTTGCACTATGTAGGTTACCTAGCGGGCACTTGGACTATAGGTCAACTAGCGGGCCCTTGGACTATCTAGGTTAGCTAACGGGCACTTGGACTATCTAGGTTACCTAGCGGGCACTTGGACTATATAGTTTACCTAGTAGGCACTTGGACTATGTAGGTTACCTAGTGGGCACTTGGACTATCTAGGTTAACGAACGGGCACTTGGAATATTCAGGTAACCCAGCGGATACTTGGACTGTCTAGGTTACCTAGCGGGCACTTGGACTATGTAGGTTAACTAGCAGGCCCTTGGACTATCTAGGTTACCTAGCAGGAACTTGGACTATGTAGGTTAACTAGCGGGCACTTGCATTCTCTAGGTTACCTAGCGGGAACTTGGACGATGTACCTTCCCTAGTGGGCACTTGGACTATCTATGTTAACTAGCGGGCACTTCGACTATGTAGGTTACCTAGCGGGCACTTGGAATATCTAGGTTCCTATAGGGCACTTGGACTATGTATGTTAACTAGCGGACAATTGGACGATCGAGGTTAACTAGCGGGCACTTGGACGATCTAGGTTAACCAGCGGGCACTTGGACTATCAAAGTTAACAAGCGAGCCCTTGGACTATGTAGGTTAACTAGCGGGCCCTTGGACTATCTAGGTTACCTAGATAGCACTTGGACTATATAGGTTCCCTAGCGGGCACTTGGACTATCTAGGTTAACGAACGGGCACTTGGACTAGGCAGGTAACCTAGCCGGCACTTGGACTGTCTAGGTTACATAGCGGGCACTTAGACTTCTAGGTTAACGAATGGGCACTTGGACTATGTAGGTTGCCTAGCGAGCACTTGGACTATCTAGGTTAGGTAATGGGCACTTGGACTATCTAGGTTACCTAGCGGGAACTTGGACAATGTAGGTTACCTAGTGGGCACTTGGACTATCTAGGTTACCTAACGGGCACTTTGACTATCGAGGTTACCTAACCGGCACTTTGACTATCTATGTTAACTAACGGCCACTTGGGCTATGCAGGTTACCTAGCGGGCACTTGGAATTCTAGGTTAACGAACGGGCACTTGGACTATGTAGGTTGCCTAGCAGGCACTTGGACGATCTAGGATAGGTAACGGGCACTTGTACTATGTAGGTTACCTAGCAGGAACTTGGATTATGTAGGTTACATAGCGAGCACTAGGACTATCTAGGTTACCTAACGGGCACTTGGACTATCTAGGTTAGCTAACAGGAACTTGGACAATCTAAGTTACCTAGCGGGCACTAGGACCCTGTAGGTTACCTAGCGGGCACTTGGACAATCTAGGTTAACTAGCGGGTTCTTGGACTATGAAGGTTAAGTAGCGGGCACTTGGACTATCTAGGTTAACTAGCGGGCACTTGGATTATCTAGGCTCCCTAACGGGCACTTGAACTATGTAGGTTCCCTAGCGGGCACTTGGACTATCTAGGCTCCCTAACGGGCACTTGAACTATGTAGGTTCCCTATCGGACACTTGGACTATGTAGGTTACCAGCGGGCACTTGGTCTATGTACATACCCTAGCGGGCACTTGGACTATCTAGGTTACTTAGCGGGCACTTGGACTATGTACGTCCCCTAGTGGGCACTTGGACTATCTAGGTTAACTAACGGGCAATAGGACTATCTAGGTTACCTAGCGGGCACTTGGACTATGTAGGTTACCTAGCGGGCACTTGGACTATGTAGGTTACCTAGTGGGCACTTGGACTATCTAGGTTAATGAATGGGCACTTGGAATATTCAGGTAACCTAGCGGGCACTTGGACTGTCTAGGTTGCCTAGCGGGCACTTGGACTTCTAGGTTAACGAACGGGCACTTGGACTATGTAGGTTGCTTACCGAGCACTGGGACGATCTAGGTTAGGTAACGGGCACTTTGAGTATCTAGGTTACCTAGCGGGAACTTGGACAATGTAAGTTACCTAGCAGGCACTTGGACTATCTAAGTTACCTAACGGACACTTTGACTATCTAGGTTACATAGCGGGCACTTGGACTCTGTAGGTCAACTAGCGGCCTCTTGGACTATCTAGGTTAGCTAACTGGCACTTGGACTATGTAGGTTAACTAGCGGACACTTGCACGATCTAGGTTAACTAGCGGGCTCTTGGACTATGTAGGTTAACTAGCGGGCCCATTGACTATGTTGTTTAACTAGCGGGCACTTGGACGATCTAGGTTAACTAGCGGGCACTTGGACGATATAAGTTAACTAGCGTGCACTTGGATTATCTAGGTTACCTAACGGGTACTTGGACTATGTAGGTTCCCTAGCGGGCACTTGGATTATGTGAGTTCCCTATCGGGCAATTGGACTATGTAGGTTACTTGCGGGCATTTGGACTATGTAGGTTACCTAACGGGCACTTTGAGTATCTAGGTTACCTAGCGGGAACTTGGACAATGTAAGTTACCTAGCAGGCACTTGGACTATCTAGGTTACCTAACGGACACTTTGACTATCTAGGTTACATAGCGGGCACTTGGACTATGTAGGTTAACTAGCGAGCACTTGGACTCTAGGTTACCTAGCGGGAACTTGGATTATCTAGGTTACCTAGCGGGCACTTGGACTATCTAAGTTAACGAACGGGCATTTGGACTATATAGTTTACCTAGCGGGCACTTGGACTATGTAGGATCCCTATCGGACATTTGGACTACTTAGGTTACCTAGCGGGCACTTGGACTATCTAGGTTAACTAGCAGGCACTTGGACTATCTAGGTCAACTAGCGGGCCCTTGTACTATATAGGTTAACTAGCGAGCACTTGGACTATCTAGGTTAACTAGCTGACCTTGGACTACGTAGGTTAACTAGCGGGCCCTTGGACTATGTAGGTTAACTAGCGGGCACTTGGACTATCTAGGTTAACTAGAGGGCACTTGGACTATCTAGGTTAACTAGCGTGCACTTGGACTATCTAGGTTAACTAGCGGGCACTTGGATGATCAATGTTAACTAGCGGGCACTTGGACTATCTAGGTTAGCTAACGGGCACTTGAACTAAGTATGTCCCCTGGTGGGCACTTGGACACTCTAGGTTAACTAACGGGCACTAGGAGTATCTAGGTTAACAAGCGGGCACTTGGACTATCTAGGTTATCTAGCTGGCACTTGGACTATGAAGGTTCCGTAGCGGGCACTTGGATTATCTAGGTTACCTAGCGGGCACTTGGACTATGTAGGCCAACTAGCGGCCCCTTGGACTATCTAGGTTAGCTAACTGGCACTTGGACTATGTAGGTTAACTAGCGGACACTTGCACGATCGAGGTTAACTAGCGGGCTCTTGCACTATGTAGGTTAACTAGCGGGCCCATTGACTATATTGTTTAACTAGCGGGCACTTGGACGATCTAGGTTAACTAGCGGGCACTTGGACAATATAGGTTAACTAGCGGGCACTTGGATTATCTAGGTTACCTAACGGGTACTTGGACTATGTAGGTTCCCCAGCGGGCACTTGGATTATGTGAGTTCCCTATCTGGCACTTGGACTATGTAGGTTACTAGCAGGCATTTGGACTATGTAGGTTACCTAACGGTCACTTGGACTATGTAGGTTCCGTATCGGGCACTTGGACAATGTTGGTTAACTAGCGGGCACTGGGACTATGTAGGTTACCTAGCGGGCACTTCTACTATCTAGGTTAGGTAACGGGCACTTGGACTATCTAGGTTCCCTAGTGGGAACTTGGGCAATGTAGGTTACCTTGCGGCCACTTTGACTATTTGGTTACCTAGTGGGCACTTGGACTATGTAGGTTAATAAGCGGACACTTGGACGAACTAGGATAACGAGCGGGCCCTTGCACTATGTAGGTTACCTAGCGGGCACTTGGACTATAGGTCAACTAGCGGGCCCTTGGACTATCTAGGTTAGCTAACGGGCACTTGGACTATCTAGGTTACCTAGCGGGCACTTGGACTATATAGTTTACCTAGTAGGCACTTGGACTATGTAGGTTACCTAGTGGGCACTTGGACTATCTAGGTTAACGAACGGGCACTTGGAATATTCAGGTAACCCAGCGGGCACTTGGACTGTCTAAGTTACCTAGCGGGCACTTGGACTATGTAGGTTAACTAGCAGGCCCTTGGACTATCTAGGTTACCTAGCAGGAACTTGGACTATGTAGGTTAACTAGCGGGCACTTGCATTCTCTAGGTTACCTAGCGGGAACTTAGACTATGTACCTTCCCTAGCGGGCACTTGGACTATCTATGTTAACTAGCGGGCACTTCGACTATGTAGGTTACCTAGCGGGCACTTGGACTATCTAGGTTAACTAGCGGGCACTTGGATTATCTAGGCTCCCTAACGGGCACTTGAACTATGTAGGTTCCCTAGCGGGCACTTGGACTATCTAGGCTCCCTAACGGGCACTTGAACTATGTAGGTTCCCTAGCGGGCACTTGGACTATCTAGGCTCCCTAACGGGCACTTGAACTATGTAGGTTCCCTATCGGACACTTGGACTATGTAGGTTACCAGCGGGCACTTGGTCTATGTACATACCCTAGCGGGCACTTGGACTATCTAGGTTACTTAGCGGGCACTTGGACTATGTACGTCCCCTAGTGGGCACTTGGACTATCTACGTCACCTAGCGGGTACTTGGATTATCTAGGTTAACTAGCTAGCACTTGGACTATCTAGGTTAACAAACGGGCACTTGGTCTATGTAAGTTCCCTAGCGGGCACTTGGACTATGTAGGTTCCCTAGCGTGCACTTGGATTATGTGAGTTCCCTATCGGGCACTTGGACTATGTAGGTTACTAGCGGGCATTTGGACTATGTAGGTTACCTAACGGGCAATTGGACTATGTACGTTCCGTATCGGGCATTTGGACAATGTTGGTTAACTAGCAGGCACTGAGACTATGTAGGTTACCTAGCGGGCACTTGGACTATCTAGGTTAGGTAACGGGCACTTGGACTATCTAGGTTCCCTAGTGGGAACTTGGACTATGTAGGTTACCTAGCGGCCACTTTGACTATCTTGGTTACCTCGCGGGCACTTGGACTATGTAGGTTAATTAGCGGACACTTGGACAAACTAGGTTAACGAGCGGGCCCTTGCACTATGTAGGTTACCTAGCGGGCACTTGGACTATGGAGGTCAACTAGCGGGCCCTTGGACTATCTAGGTTAGCTAGCGGGCACTTGGACTATATAGTTTACCTAGTAGGCACTTGGACTATATAGTTTACCTAGTAGGCACTTGGACTATGTAGGTTACCTAGTGGGCACTTGGACTATCTAGGTTAACGAACGGGCACTTGGAATATTCAGGTAACCTAGCGGGCACTTGGACTGTCTAGGTTGCCTAGCGGGCACTTGGACTTCTAGGTTAACGAACGGGCACTTGGAATATGTAGGTTGCTTACCGAGCACTGGGACTATCTAGGTTACGTAACGGGCACCTTGCGTATCTAGGTTACCTAGCGGGAACTTGGACAATGTAAGTTACCTAGCAGGCACTTGGACTATCTAGGTTACATAACGGACACTTTGACTATCTAGGTTACATAGCGGGCAATTGGACTATGTAGGTTAACTAGCGAGCACTTGGACTCTAGCTTACCTAGCGGGCACTTGGATTATCTAGGTTACCTAGCGGGCACTTGGACTATCTAGGTTAACGAACGGGCAATTGGACTATATAGTTTACCTAGCGGGCACTTGGACTATGTAGGATCCCTATCGGACATTTGGACTACTTAGGTTACCTAGCGGGCACTTGGACTATGTAGGATCCCTATCGGACATTTGGACTACTTAGGTTACCTAGCGGGCACTTGGACTATCTAGGTTAACTAGCAAGCTCTTGCATTATCTAGGTCAACTCTCGGGCCCTTGTACTATGTAGGTTAACTAGTGAGCACTTGGACTATCTAGGTTAACTAGCTGACCTTGGACTACGTAGGTTAACTAGCGGGCCCTTGGACTATGTAGGTTACCTAGCGGGCACTTGGACTATATAGGTTAACTAGAGGGCACTTTGACTATCTAGGTTAACTAGCGTGCACTTGGACTATCTAGGTTAACTAGCGGGCACTTGGATGATCAATGTTAACTAGCGGGCACTTGGACTATCTAGGTTAGCTAACGGGCACTTGAACTAAGTATGTCCCCTGGTTGGCACTTGGACAATCTAGGTTAACTAACGGGCACTTGGACTATCTAGGTTACCTAGCTGGCACTTGGACTATGGAGGTTCCCTAGCGGGCACTTGGATTATCTAGGTTACCTAGCGGGCACTTGGACTATGTAGGTCAACTAGCGGCCCCTTGGACTATCTAGCTAAGCTAACTGGCACTTGGACTATGTAGGTTAACGAGCGGACACTTGCACGATCTAGGTTAACTAGCGGGCCCTTGGATTATGTACGTTAACTAGCGTGCACTTGGACTGTCTAGGTTAACTAGCGGGCACTTGGATGATCAATGTTAACTAGCGGGCACTTGGACTATCTAGGTTAGCTAACGGGCACTTGAACTAAGTATGTCCCCTGGTGGGCACTTGGACACTCTAGGTTAACTAACGGGCACTAAGTGTATCTAGGTTAACTAGCGGGCACTTGGACTATCTAGGTTACCTAGCTGGCACTAGGACTATGAAGGTTCCCTAGCGGGCACTTGGACTATGTAGGTCAACTAGCGGCCCCTTGGACTATCTAGGTTAGCTAACTGGCACTTGGACTATGTAGGTTAACTAGCGGACACTTGCACGATCTAGGTTAAATACCGGGCTCTTGCACTATGTAGGTTAACTAGCGGGCCCATTGACTATGTTGTTTAACTAGCGGGCACTTGGACGATCTAGGTTAACTAGCGGGTACTTGGACTATGTAGGTTCCCTAGCGGGCACTTGGATTATATGAGTTCCCTATCGGGCATTTGGACTATGTAGGTTACTAGCGGGCATTTGGACTATGTAGGTTACCTAATGGGCACTTGGACTATGTAGGTTCCGTATCGGGCACTTGGACAATGTTGGTTAACTAGCGGGCACTGGGACAATGTAGGTTACCTAGCGGGCACTTGGACTATCTAGGTTTACGAACGGGCACTTGGAATATTCAGGTAACCTAGCGGGCACTTGGACTGTCTAGGTTGCCTAGCGGGCACTTGGACTTCTAGGTTAACGAACGGGCACTTGCACTATGTAGGTTGCTTACCGAGCACTGGGACTATCTAGGTTACGTAACGGGCACCTTGAGTATCTAGGTTACCTAGCAGGAACTTGGACAATGTAAGTTACCTAGCAGGCACTTGGACTATCTAGGTTACCTAACGGACACTTTGACTATCTAGGTTACATAGCGGGCCCTTGGACTATGTAGGTTAACTAGCGAGCACTTGGACTCTAGGTTACCTAGCGGGCACTTGGATTATCTAGGTTACCTAGCGGGCTCTTGGACTACCTAGGTTAACGAACGGGCAATTGGACTATATAGTTTACCTAGCGGGCACTTGGACTATGTAGAATCCCTATCAGACATTTAGACTACTTAGGTTACCTAGCGGGCACTTGGACTATCTAGGTTAACTAGCAAGCACTTGGACTATCTAGGTCAACTAGCGGGCCCTTGTACTATGTAGGTTAACTAGCGAGCACTTGGACTATCTAGGTTAACTAGCTGACCTTGGACTACGTAGGTTAACTAGCGGGCCCTTGGACTATGTAGGTTAACTAGCGGGCACTTGGATGATCAATGTTAACTAGCGGGCACTTGGACTATCTAGGTTAGCTAACGGGCACTTGAACTAAGTATGTCCCCTGGTGGGCACTTGGACAATCTAGGTTAACTAACGGGCACTAGGACTATCTAGGTTAACTAGCGGGCACTTGGACTATCTAGGTTACCTAGCTGGCACTTGGACTATGAAGGTTCCCTAGCGGGCACTTGGATTATCTAGGTTACCTAGCGGGCACTTGGACTATGTAGGTCAACTAGCAGCCCCTTGGACTATCTAGGTTAGCTAACTGGCACTTGGACTATGTAGGTTAACTAGCGGACACTTGCACGGTCTAGGTTAACTAGCGGGCTCTTGCACTATGTAGGTTAACTAGTGGGCCCATTGACTATGTTGTTTAACTAGCGGGCACTTGGACGATCTAGGTTAACTAGCGGGCGCTTGTACGATATAAGTTAACTAGCGGGCACTTGGATTATCTAGGTTACCTAGCGGGCACTTGGACTATGTACGTTCCCTAGCGGGCATTTGGACTATATAGATAACCTAGCGGGCACTTAGACTTTGTAGGTTACCTAGCGGGCCCTTGGACTATGTAGGTTAACTACCGGGCCTTTGGACTATGTAGGTTACCTAGCGGGCACTTGGACGATCTAGGATAACTAGCGGGTACTTGGACTATGTAGGTTAACTAGCAGGCCCTTGGACTATGTAGATTAACTAGCGGCACTAGGACTATCTACGTTAACTAGCGGGCCCTTGGACTATGTAGATTCCCTAGCGGGCATTTGGACTATATAGATGACCTAGCGGGCACTTAGAATTTGTAGGTTACCTAGCGGGCAGTTGGACTTTCTAGGTTACCTACCTGGCACTTGAACTATCTACGTTACCTAGCGGGTTCTTGGAGTATGTAGGTTACCTAGCGGGCTTTTGGACTATCTAGGTTACCAATGGGGCACTTGGACTATCTAGGTTAACTAAGAGGCACTTGGACTATCTAGGTTAACTAGCGGGCACTTGGATGATCAATGTTAACTAGCGGGCACTTGGACTATCTAGGTTAGCTAACGGGCACTTGAACTAAGTATGTCCCCTGGTGGGCACTTGGACACTCTAGGTTAACTAACGGGCACTAGGAGTATCTAGGTTAACTACCGGGCACTTGGACTATCTAGGTTACCTAGCTGGCACTTGGACTATGAAGGTTCCCTAGCGGGCACTTGGATTATCTAGGTTCCCTAGCGGGCACTTGGACTATGTAGGTCAACTAGCGGCCCCTTGGACTATCTAGGTTAGCTAACTGGCATTTGGACTATGTAGGTTAACTAGCGGACACTTGCACGATCGAGGTTAACTAGCGGGCTCTTGCACTATGTAGGTTAACTAGCGGGCCCATTGACTATGTTGTTTAACTAGCGGGCACTTGGACGATCTAGGTTAACTAGCGGGCACTTGGACGATATAGGTTAACTAGTGGGCACTTGAATTATCTAGGTTACCTAACGGGTACTTGGACTATGTAGGTTCCCTAGCGGGCACTTGGATTATATGAGTTCCCTATCGGGCACTTGGACTATGTAGGTTACTAGCGGGCATTTCTACTATGTAGGTTACCTAACGGGCACTTGGACTATGTAGGTTCCGTATCGGGCACTTGGACAATGTTGGTTAACTAGCGGGCACTGGGACTATGTAGGTTACCTAGCGGGCACTTGGACTATGTAGGTTACCTAGCGGCCAATTTGACTATCTTGGTTACCTAGCGGGCACTTGGTCTATGTAGGTTAATTAGCGGACACTTGGACAAACTAGGTTAACGAGCGGGCCCTTGCACTATGTAGGTTACCTAGCGGGCACTTGGACTATGTAGGTCAACTAGCGGGCCCATGGACTATCTAGGTTAGCTAACGGGCACTTGGACTATCTAGGTTACCTAGCGGGCACTTGGACTATATAGTTTACCTAGTAGGCACTTGGACTATGTAGGTTACCTAGTGGGCACTTGGACTATCTAGGTTAACGAACGGGCACTTGGAATATTCAGGTAACCTAGCGGGCACTTGGACTGTCTAGGTTGCCTAGCGGGCACTTGGACTTCTAGGTTAACGAACGGGCACTTGGACTATGTAGGTTGCTTACCGAGCACTGGGACTATCTAGGTTACGTAACGGGCACCTTGCGTATCTAGGTTACCTAGCGGGAACTTGGACAATGTAAGTTACCTAGCAGGCACTTGGACTATCTAGGTTACATAACGGACACTTTGACTATCTAGGTTACATAGCGGGCACTTGGACTATGTAGGTTAACTAGCGAGCACTTGGACTCTAGCTTACCTAGCGGCACTTGGATTATCTAGGTTACCTAGCGGGCACTTGGACTATCTAGGTTAACGAACGGGCAATTGGACTATATAGTTTACCTAGCGGGCACTTGGACTATGTAGGATCCCTATCGGACATTTGGACTACTTAGGTTACCTAGTGGGCACTTGGACTATCTAGGTTAACTAGCAGGCACTTGGACTATCTAGGTCAACTAGCGGGCCCTTGTACTATGTAGGTTAACTAGCGAACACTTGGACTATCTAGGTTAACTAGCTGACCTTGGACTACGTAGGTTAACTAGCGGGCCCTTGGACTATGTAGGTTAACTAGCGGGCACTTGGATGATCAATGTTAACTAGCGGGCACTTGGACTATCTAGGTTAGCTAACGGGCACTTGAACTAAGTATGTCCCCTGGTGGGCACTTGGACACTCTAGGTTAACTAACGGGCACTAGGAGTATCTAGGTTAACTACCGGGCACTTGGACTATCTAGGTTACCTAGCTGGCACATGGACTATGAAGGTTCCCTAGCGGGCACTTGGATTATCTAGGTTCCCTAGCGGGCACTTGGACTATGTAGGTCAACTAGCGGCCCCTTGGACTATCTAGGTTAGCTAACTGGCATTTGGACTATGTAGGTTAACTAGCGGACACTTGCACGATCGAGGTTAACTAGCGGGCTCTTGCACTATGTAGGTTAACTAGCGGGCCCATTGACTATGTTGTTTAACTAGCGGGCACTTGGACGATCTAGGTTAACTAGCGGGCACTTGGACGATATAGGTTAACTAGCGGGCACTTGAATTATCTAGGTTACCTAACGGGTACTTGGACTATGTAGGTTACTAGCGGGCATTTCTACTATGTAGGTTACCTAACGGGCACTTGGACTATGTAGGTTCCATATCGGGCACTTGGACAATGTTGGTTAACTAGCGGGCACTGGGACTATGTAGGTTACCTAGCGGGCACTTGGACTATGTAGGTTACCTAGCGGCCAATTTGACTATCTTGGTTACCTAGCGGGCACTTGGTCTATGTAGGTTAATTAGCGGACACTTGGACAAACTAGGTTAACGAGCGGGCCCTTGCACTATGTAGGTTACCTAGCGGGCACTTGGACTATGTAGGTCAACTAGCGGGCCCATGGACTATCTAGGTTAGCTAACGGGCACTTGGACTATCTAGGTTACCTAGCGGGCACTTGGACTATATAGTTTACCTAGTAGGCACTTGGACTATGTAGGTTACCTAGTGGGCACTTGGACTATCTAGGTTAACGAACGGGCACTTGGAATATTCAGGTAACCTAGCGGGCACTTGGACTGTCTAGGTTGCCTAGCGGGCACTTGGACTTCTAGGTTAACGAACGGGCACTTGGACTATGTAGGTTGCTTACCGAGCACTGGGACTATCTAGGTTACGTAACGGGCACCTTGAGTATCTAGGTTACCTAGCGGGAACTTCGACAATGTAAGTTACCTAGCAGGCACTTGGACTATCTAGGTTACATAACGGACACTTTGACTATCTAGGTTACATAGCGGGCACTTGGACTATGTAGGTTAACTAGCGAGCACTTGGACTCTAGCTTACCTAGCGGGCACTTGGATTATCTAGGTTACCTAGCGGGCACTTGGACTATCTAGGTTAACGAACGGGCAATTGGACTATATAGTTTACCTAGCGGGCACTTGGACTATGTAGGATCCCTATCGGACATTTGGACTACTTAGGTTACCTAGTGGGCACTTGGACTATCTAGGTTAACTAGCAGGCACTTGGACTATCTAGGTCAACTAGCGGGCCCTTGTACTATGTAGGTTAACTAGCGAACACTTGGACTATCTAGGTTAACTAGCTGACCTTGGACTACGTAGGTTAACTAGCGGGCCCTTGGACTATGTAGGTTAACTAGCGGGCACTTGGATGATCAATGTTAACTAGCGGGCACTTGGACTATCTAGGTTAGCTAACGGGCACTTGAACTAAGTATGTCCCCTGGTGGGCACTTGGACAATCTAGGTTAACTAACGGGCACTAGGACTATCTAGGTTAACTAGCGGGCACTTGGACTATCTAGGTTACCTAGCTGGCACTTGGACTATGAAGGTTCCCTAGAGGGTACTTGGATTATCTAGGTTACCTAACGGGCACTTGGACTATGTAGGTCAACTAGCGGCCCCTTCAACTATCTAGGTTAGCTAACTGGCACTTGGACTACGTAGGTTAACTAGTGGGCCCATTGACTATGTTGTTTAACTAGCGGGCACTTGGACGATCTAGGTTAACTAGCGGGCGCTTGTACGATATAAGTTAACTAGCGGGCTCTTGGATTATCTAGGTTACCTAGCGGGCACTTGGACTATGTAGGTTCCCTAGCGGGCATTTGGACTATATAGATAACCTAGCGGGCACTTAGACTTTGTAGGTTACCTAGCGGGCCCTTGGACTATGTAGGTTAACTACCGGGCCTTTGGACTATGTAGGTTACCTAGCGGGCACTTGGACGATCTAGGATAACTAGCGGGTACTTGGACTATGTAGGTTAACTAGCAGGCCCTTGTACTATGTAGATTAACTAGCGGCCCTTGGACTATGTAGATTCCCTAGCGGGCATTTGGACTATATAGATGACCTAGCGGGCACTTAGAATTTGTAGGTTACCTAGCGGGCAGTTGGACTTTCTAGGTTACCTACCTGGCACTTGAACTATCTACGTTACCTAGCGGGTTCTTGGAGTATGTAGGTTACCTAGCGGGCTGTTGGACTATCTAGGTTACCAAGGGGGCACTTGGATTATCTAGGTTAACTAACGGGCACTTGGACTATGTAGGTTCCCTAGCGGGCACTTGGACTATGTGGGTTTACTGGCGGGCATTTGGATTATCTAGGTTACCTAACGGGCACTTGGACTATGTAGGTTCCCTAGCGGGCACTTGGATTATGTAGGTTCCCTATCGGGCACTTGGACTATGTAGGTTAACTAGAGGGCATTTGGACTATGTAGGTTACCTAGCGGGCACTTAGACTATGTAGGTTCCCTTTCGGGCACTTGGAGAATGTAGGTTAACTAGGGGGCACTAGGACTATGTAGGTTACCTAGTGGGCCCTTGGACTATCTAGGTTACCTAGCGGGCATTTGGACTATGCAGGCTCCCTAGCGGTCATTTGGACTATATAGATTACCTAGCGGGCACTTAGATTTTGTAGGTTACCAAGTGGGCACTTGGACTATCTAGGTTAACTAACGGGCAGTTGGACTATGTAGGTTCCCTAGCGGGCCCTTGGACTATGTAAGTTCCCTAGCGGGCACTTGGACTATTTGGGTTCCCTAGCGGGCATTTGGACAATCTAGGTTACCTAACGGGCACTTGGACTATGTAGGTTGCCTAGCAGGCACTTGGATTATGTAGGTTCCCTATCGGGCACTTGGACTATGTAGGTTAACTAGCGGGCATTTGGACTATGTAGGTGACCTAGCGGGCACTTGCACTATGTAGGTTCCCTATCGGGCACTTGGAGAACGTAGGTTAACTAGGGGGCACTAGGACAATGTAGGTTACCTAGCGGGCCCTTGGACTATGTAGGTTCCCTAGCGGGCACTTGGATTATGTAGGTTCCCTATCGGGCACTTGGACTATGTAGGTTAACTAGCGGGCACTGGGACTCTCTGGGTTACCTAGCGGGCACTTGGATTATCTAGGTTAACGAACGGGCACTTGGACTATGTAGGTTACCTAGCTGCCACTTGGACTATCTAGGTTAGCTAACAGGCACTTGGACTATTTAGGTTCCCTAGCGGGCACTTGTACTATCTAGGATACCTAGCTGGCACTTGGACTATGTAGGTCAACTAGCGGGCCCTTGGATTATCTAGGTTAGCTAATGGGCCCTTGGACTATCTAGGTGTCCTAAAGGGCACTAGGACTATCTAGGTTACCGAACGGGCACTTGGACTATCAATGTTACCTAAAGGGCACTTGGACTATGTAGGCTAACTAGGGGGCCCTTGGACGATCTAGGTTACCTAGCGGGTACTTGAACTATCTAGGTTAACTAGCGGGCACTTGCACTATCTAGGTTACCTACCGGGCACTTGGAATATGTACGTTAACTAGCGGAAACTTGCACTATGTAGGTTACCTAGCAGGCACTTGGACTATCTAGGTTAACTAGCGGGCACTTGGACTATCTAGGTTAACTAGCGTGCACTTGGACTATGTAGGTTCCTTAGCGGGCACTTGGACTATCTAGGTTCCCTAGCGGGCACTTGTACTATCTAGGTTATCTAGCTGGCACTTGGACTATGTAGGTCAACTAGCGGGCCCTTGGACTATCTAGGTTAGCTAACGGGCACTTAGATTATGTAGGTTAACTAGCGGGCAATTGGAATATGTAGGTTAACTAGCGGACACTTGCACTATGTAGGTTAACTAGCGGGCCCATGGACTATGTAGGTTTATTAGCGGGCCCTTGGACTATCTAGGTTCCCTAAAGGGCACTTGGACTATCTAGGTTACCGAACGGGCACTTGGACTATCTAGGTTACCTAGCGGGCACTTGGACTATGTAGGCTAACTAGGGGGCCCTTGGACGATCTAGGTTACCTAGCGGGTACTTGAACTACCTAGGTTAACTAGCGCGCACTTGCACTATCTAGGTTACCTAGCGGGCACTTGGACTATGTACGTTCCCTCGCGGGCACTTGGAATATCTATATTAACTAGCGGGCACGTGGAATATGTAGGTTAACTAGTGGACACTTGCACTATGTAGGTTACCTAGCAGGCACTTGGACTATCTTGATTTACTAGCGGGCACTTGGACTATCTAGGTTAACTAGCGTGCACTTGGACTATGTAGGTTCCTTAGCGGGCACTTGGACTATCTAGGTTGCCTACCGGGCACTTGGACTATGTAGGTTAACTAGCGTGCCCTTGGACTATCTAGGTTACGTAGCGGGCACTTGGTATATAGGTTAACTAGCGGGCACTTGGACTATGTACGTTAACTAGAGGACGCTTGGACTATCTAGGTTAACTAGTGGGCCCTTGGATTATGTAGATTAACTATCGGGCACTTGGACAATCTAGGTTAACTAGCGGGCCCTTGGACTATCTAGGTTACCTAGCGGGCACTTGGACTATCTAGGTTAACGAACGGGCACTTGGAATATGCAGGTAACCTAGCGGGCACTTGGACTGTCTAGGTTACCTAGCGGGCACTTGGACTTCTCGGTTAACGAACGGGCACTTGGACTATGTAGGTTGCTTAGCGGGCACTTGGATTTTGTGAGTTCCCTATCGGGCACTTGGACTATGTAGGTTACTAGCGTGCATTTGGACTATGTAGGTTACCTAACGGGCACTTGGACTATGTAGGTTCCGTATCGGGCACTTGGACAATGTTGGTTAACTAGCGGGCACTGGGACTATGTAGGTTACCTAGCGGGCACTTGGACTATCTAGGTTAGGTAACGGGCACTTGGACTATCTAGGTTCCCTAGTGGGAACTTGGACTGTGGAGGTTACCTAGCGGCCACCTTGACTATCTTGGTTGCCTAGCGGGCACTTGGACTATGTAGGTTAATTAGCGGACACTTGGACAAACTAGGTTAACGAGCGGACCCTTGCACTATGTAGGTTACCTAGCGGGCACTTGGACTTTGTAGGTCAACTAGCGGGCCCTTGGACTATCTACGTTAGCTAACGGGCACTTGGACTATCTAGGTTACCTAGCGGGCACTTGGACTATACAGTTTACCTAGTAGGCACTTGGACTATGTAGGTCACCTAGTGGGCACTTGGACTATCTAGGTTAACGAACGGGCACTTGGAATATTCAGGTAACCTAGCGGGCACTTGGGCTGTCTAGGTTGCCTAGCGGGCACTTGGACTTCTAGGTTAATGAACGGGCACTTGGACTATGTAGGTTGCTTACCGAGCACTGGGACTATCTAGGTTAGGTAACGGGCACTTTGAGTATCTAGGTTACCTAGCGGGAACTTGGACAATGTAAGTTACCTAGCAGGCACTTGGACTATCTAGGTTACCTAACGGACACTTTGACTATCTAGGTTACATAGCGGGCACTTGGACTATGTAGGTTAACTAGCGAGCACTTGGACTCTAGGTTACCTAGCGGGCACTTGGATTATCTAGGTTACCTAGCGGGCACTTGGACTATCTAAGTTAACGAACGGGCAATTGGACTATATAGTTTACCTAGCGGACACTTGGACTATGTAGGATCCCTATCGGACATTTGGACTACTTAGGTTACCTAGCGGGCACTTGGACTATCTAGGTTAACTAGCAAGCTCTTGCATTATCTAGGTCAACTAGCGGGCCCTTGTACTATGTAGTTTAACTAGCGAGCACTTGGACTATCTAGGTTAACTAGCTGACCTTGGACTACGTAGGTTAACTAGCGGGCCCTTGGACTATGTAGGTTAACTAGCGGGCACTTGGACTATCTAGGTTAAGTAGAGGGCACTTGGACTATCTAGGTTAACTAGCGTGCACTTGGACTATCTAGGTTAACTAGCGGGCACTTGGATGATCAATGTTAACTAGCGGGCACTTGGACTATCTAGGTTAGCTAACCTGCACTTGAACTAAGTATGTCCCCTGGTGGTCACTTGGACAATCTAGGTTAACTAACGGGCACTAGGACTATCTAGGTTAACTAGCGGGCACTTGGACTATCTAGGTTACCTAGCTGCCACTTGGACTATGAAGGTTCCCTAGCGGGCACTTGGATTATCTAGGTTACCTAGCGGGCACTTGGACTATGTAGGTCAACTAGCGGCCCCTTGGACTATCTAGGTTAGCTAACTGGCACTTGGACTATGTAGGTTAACTAGCGGACACTTGCACGATCTAGGTTAACTAGCGGACACTTGGACTATGTAGGTCAACTAGCGGCCCCTAGGACTATCTAGGTTAACTAGAGGGCACTTGGACGATCTAGGTTAACTAGCGGGCACTTGGACAATATAGGTTAACTAGCGGGCACTTGGATGATCAATGTTAACTAGCGGGCACTTGGACTATCTAGGTTAGCTAACGGGCACTTGAACTAAGTATTTCCCCTGGTGGGCACTTGGACACTCTAGGTTAACTAACGGGCACTAGGAGTATCTAGGTTAACTAGCGGGCACTTGGACTATCTAGGTTACCTAGCGGGCACTTGGACTATGTAGGTCAACTAGCGGCCCCTTAGACTATCTAGGTTAGCTAACTGGCACTTGGACTATGTAGGTTAACTAGCGGACACTTGCACGATCTAGGTTAACTAGCGGGCTCTTGCACTATGTAGGTTAACTAGCGGGCCCATTGACTATGTTGTTTAACTAGCGGGCACTTGGACGATCTAGGTTAACTAGCGGGCACTTGGACGATCTAGGTGAACTAGCGGGCACTTGGACGATATAGGTTAACTAGCGGACACTTGGATTATCTAGATAACCTAACGGGTACTTGGACTATGTAGGTTCCCTAGCGGGGACTTGGATTATGTGAGTTCCCTATCGGGCACTTGGACTATGTTGGTTACTAGCGGGCATTTGGACTATGTAGGTTACCTAACGGGCACTTGGACTATGTAGGTTCCGTATCAGCACTTAGAAAATGTTGGTTAACTAGCGGGCACTGGGACTATGTAGGTTACCTAGCAGGCACTTGGATTATCTAGGTTAGGTAACGGGCACTTGGACTATCTAGGTTCCCGAGTGGGAACTTGGACTATGTAGGTTACCTAGCGGCCAATTTGACTATCTAGGTTACCTAGCGGGCACTTGGACTATGTAGGTTCCCTAGCGGGCATTTGGACTATATACATAACCTTGCGGGCACTTAGACTTTGTAGGTTACCTAGCGGGCACTTAGACTTTGTAGGTTACCTAGCGGGTCCTTGGACTATGTAGGTTACCTAGCGGGCACTTGGACGATCTAGGATAACTAGCGTGTACTTGGACTATGTAGGTTAACTAGCAGGCCCTTGGACTATGTAGATTAACTAGCGGCACTTGGACTATCTACGTTAACTAGCGCACCCTTGGACTATGTAGATTCCCTAGCGGGCATTTGGACTATATAGATGACCTAGCGGGCACTTAGAATTTGTAGGTTACCTAGCGGGCAGTTGGACTTTCTAGGTTACCTAGCTGGCACTGAACTATCTACGTTACCTAGCGGGTTCTTGGAGTATGTAGGTTACCTAGCGGGCTGTTGGACTATCTAGGTTACCAAGCGGGCACTTGGATTATCTAGGTTAACTAACGGGCACATGGACTATGTAGGTTCCCTAGCGGGCACTTGGATTATGTAGGTTCCCTATCGGGCACTTGGACTATGTAGGTTAACTAGAGGGCATTTGGACTATGTAGGTTACCTAGCGGGCACTTGGACTATGTAGGTTCCCTTTCGGGCACTTGGAGAATGTAGGTTAACTAGGGGGCACTAGGACTATGTATGTTACCTAGCGGGCCCTTGGACTATCTAGGTTACCTAGCGGGCATTTGGACTATGTAGGCTCCCTAGCGGTCATTTGGACTATATAGATTGCCTAGCGGGCACTTAGATTTTGTAGGTTACCAAGCGGGCACTTGGACTATCTAGGCTTACTAACGGGCAGTTGGACTATGTAGGTTCCCTAGCGGGCCCTTGGACTATGTAAGATCCCTAGCGGGCACTTGGACTATTTGGGTTCCCTAGCGGGCATTTGGACTATCTAGGTTACCTAACGGGCACTTGGACTATGTAAGTTCCCTAGCGGGCACTTGGATTATGTAGGTTCCCTATCGGGCACTTGGACTATGTAGGTTAACTAGCGGGCATTTGGACTATGTAGGTTACCTAGCGGGCACTTGCACTATGTAGGTTCCCTATCGGGCACTTGGAGAACGTAGGTTAACTAGGGGGCACTAGGACAATGTAGGTTACCTAGCGGGCCCTTGGACTATCTAGGTTACCTAGGGGGAACCTGGACTATGTAGGTTAACTAGTGGGCACTTGGACTATGTAGGTTCCCTAGCGGGCACTTGGACTTTGTAGGTTCCCTAGCGGGCACTTGGATTATGTAGGTTCCCTATCGGGCACTTGGACTATGTAGGTTAACTAGCGGGCACTTGGACTCTCTGGGTTACCTAGCGGGCACTTGGATTATCTAGGTTAACGAACGGGCACTTGGACTATGTAGGTTACCTAGCTGCCACTTGGACTATCTAGGTTAGCTAACAGGCACTTGGACTATTTAGGTTCCCTAGCGGGCACTTGTACTATCTAGGATACCGAGCTGGCTCTTAGACTATGTAGGTCAACTAGCGGGCCCTTGGACTATCTAGGTTAGCTAACGGGCCCTTGGACTATCTAGGTGTCCTAAAGGGCACTTGGACTATCTAGGTTACCGAACAGGCACTTGGACTATCAAAGTTACCTAAAGGGCACTTGGACTATGTAGGCTAACTAGGGGGCCCTTGGACGATCTAGGTTACCTAGCGGGTACTTGAACTATCTAGGTTAACTAGGGGGCACTTGCACTATCTAGGTTACCTACCGGGCACTTGGAATATGTAGGTTAACTAGCGGACTCTTGCACTATGTAGGTTACCTAGCAGGCACTTGGACTATCTAGGTTAACTAGCGGGCACTTGGACTATCTAGGTTAACTAGCGTGCACTTGGACTATGTAGGTTCCTTAGCGGGCACTTGGACTATCTAGGTTGCCTAGCGGGCACTTATCCTATGTAGGTTAACTAGCGTGTCCTTGGACTATATAGGTTACGTAGCGGGCACTTAGTATATAGTTTAACTAGCGGGCACTTGGACTATATAGGTTAACTAGCGGACACTTGCACGATCTAGGTTTACTAGCGGTCCCTTTCACTATGTAGGTTTACTAGCGGGCCCATGGATTATGTAGGTTTACTAGCAGGCACTTGGACTATCTAGGTTAACAAGCGGGCACTTGGACTATGTAGTTTCCCTAGCGGGCATTTGGAGTATTTAGGTTACCTAGCGGGCACTTGAACTATGTACGTTACCTAGCGGGCACTTGGACTATCTAGATTACCTAGTAGGCACTTTGACTATCTAGGTTAACTAACGGGCACTTGGACTATGTAGGTTGCCTAGCGGGCACTTGGATTATGTAGGTAACCTATCGGGCACTTGGACTATGTAGGTTAACTAGCGGCCACTTGCACTGTCTAGGTTACCTAGCGGGCACTTAAATTATCTAGGTTAATGAACGGGCACTTGGACTATGTAGGTTACCTAGTCGCCACTTGGACTATCTAGGTTAGCTAACAGGCACATGGACTATCTAGGTTCCCTAGCGGGCACTTGTACTATCTAGGTTATCTAGCTGGCACTTGGACTATGTAGGTCAACTAGCGGGCCCTTGGACTATCTAGGTTAGCTAACGGGCACTTAGATTATGTAGGTTAACTAGCGGGCCCTTGGAATATGTAGGTTAACTAGCGGACACTTGCACTATGTAGGTTAACTAGCGGGCCCATGGACTATGTAGGTTTATTAGCGGGCCCTTGGACTATCTAGGTTCCCTAAAGGGCACTTGGACTATCTAGGTTACCGAACGGGCACTTGGACTATCTAGGTTACCTAGCGGGCACTTGGACTATGTAGGCTAACTAGGGGGCCCTTGGACGATCTAGGTTACCTCGCGGGTACTTGAACTATCTAGGTTAACTAGTGGGCACTTGAACTATGTACGTTCCCTAGCGGGCACTTGGAATATCTATGTTAACTAGCGGGCACGTGGAATATGTAGGTTAACTAGTGGACACTTGCACTATGTAGGTTACCTAGCAGGCACTTGGACTATCTAGATTTACTAGCGGGTACTTGGACTATCTAGGTTAACTAGCGTGCACTTGGACTATGTAGGATCCTTAGCGGGCATTTGGACTATCTAGGTTGCCTACCGGGCACTTGGACTATATAGGTTAACTAGCGTGCCCTTGGACTATCTAGGTTACGTAGCGGGCACTTGGTATGTAGGTTAACTAGCGGGCACTTTGACTATGTACGTTAACTAGAGGACGCTTGGACTATCTAGGTTAACTAGTGGGCCCTTGGACTATGTAGATTAACTATCGGGCACTTGGACAATCTAGGTTAACTAGCGGGCCTTTGGACTATCTAGGTTACCTAGCGGGCACTTGGACTATCTAGGTTAACGAACGGGCACTTGGAATATGCAGGTAACCTAGCGGGCACTTAGACTGTCTAGGTTACCTAGCGGGCACTTGGACTTCTCGGTTAACGAACGGGCACTTGGACTATGTAGTTTGCTTCGCGGGCACTTGGACTATCTAGGTTAGGTAACGGGCACTTTGAGTATCTAGGTTACCTAGCGGGAACTTGGACAATGTAAGTTACCTAGCGGACATTTGGACTATTTAGGTTACCTAACGGGCACTTTGACTATCTAGGTTACATAGCGGGCACTTGGACTATGTAGGTTAACTAGCAAGCACTTGGACTCAAGGTTACCTTGCGGGCACTTGGACTATCTAGGTTACCTAGCGGGCCCTTGGACTATGTAGGTTTCCTAGCGGGCACTTGGACTATCTAGGTTAACAAATGGACACTTGGACTATGTAGGTAACCTAGCGGGCACTTGGAAAGTCTAGGTTACCTAGCGGGCACTTGGACTATCTAGGTAAACGAACGGGCACTTGGACTATGTAGGATTCCTATCGGACATTTGGACTACCTAGGTTACCTAGCGGGCACTTGGACTATGTAGGTTAACTATCGGGAACTTGGGCTATTTAGGTCAACTAGCGGGCCCTTGTACTATGTAGGTTAACTAGCGAGCACTTGGACTATCTAGGTTAACTAGCGGACCTTGGACTACGTAGATTAACTAGCGGGCCCTCGGACTATCTAGGTTAACTAGCGGGCACTTGGATGGTCAATGTTAACTAGCGGACACTTGGACTATGTAGGTTAACTAGTGGGCATTTGGACTATGTAGGTTACCTAGAGGGCATTTGGACTATGTAGGTTCTCTATCGGGCACTTGGAGAATGTAGGTTACCTGGGGTGTCGTGCATCAACATTGTAAGCAGAGTTCACTGAAGTCCCTCAGTGAAGTTTTCTCCAGTATCCTACGTCTACGTTCCTAAAATTTACTCTGCGGTTTCTGATGACTCTGGGTTACGAACGGCCACCATTCGCCGTTCTCCTTACACTCGTGCGTCTCCATCGACCTTAAAGGAAAGGGAGGACACGCAGATGCTGGCAGCTAAATTCAGCAGAGTTTGTCTCAACACAAAAGAGACAGCTCTGTGGGGACCCGTCTTCCATGGTAAAGCATTTCCTAATGAATAAGAAATCTTCCCATCGCAATGACAATATGAGAGAATTGCCACCGGTGGATTTGCCGATGTGCCTATAAACATCTTCTTCAGGCCATGAAGTAGTGAAGCACGGGAACCCAGGCGCTTCACCCTTTTTCCTAGACCAGTGAAACTTAAAGAGCCACTATTGACCTGTGTGACATGACGTTGCTGGAAGCATCAGTGTACAGAGGCATGGGAACCTCAAAGGAGTTTCATCCGTGTGTAAATAACAACCAGGCTGAACTTCATGGCAGGGTTCCAGATTCCCAGGAATTCCACGGGCTGTATTGCTCAGAGATAGAACCTACTGCTTGGGGCACACTTAATCTGAAAAACTTGCTGGACTCACGGCTTTCCCAAAGACCCAAGATTCTCAAAGAGCGAGCGTAAGTTTGACGCAAAAACAAACTGCCGGTGGCGCCTTTGGACCTTGAAACCGGCAAGAAGCAAGATTTCCCTTAAACCATGAATCTCAGAAACATTGTGACAGTGAAGGAAAACCAGTGAGAGCAGATGTACTTCCCATAATCCAACACTTAAATTAGACCTCATACCTAAATCCTATCCTAAAAACAACCCTAATCCTAACCCTAAACTAGGTGAAAAGCTAACCCTAGGTATAAACCTAAACAGAGATGTAACCCTAAGCCTAGGTCTAACTGTATTCTCCTAACCTGAAACTTAACCCTAACCTAAGGCTCACCCTAAAGCAAGCCCTAACCATAACTGTATGTCTACCCTAAGGCTAACCCTAATCCTAACCCCAAATCTGATGTGAACATGCAGCTCCCCCTACAACTAACCTTACTCCTAACCGTCATTCTTCGCCTGAACCTAACTTAACTCTATCCCTCACCTTCAATCGAAGCCTCCATAGCACCGTTAATGTAATCCAATCCCTTAAACTAGACAGAGAGCTAAACTTAACCATAACCCAAACGGATGTAACACACAAACCGTAAGCCTGAACCCAACTCTTAACCTCGCACACTGTCTAACCCTCACACAAATATTAACCCCAACCCATATCTAAACGGTCAAGTTTACCGTAGGCCTAAATGAGACAATAGGTTCGCTCATCCTTAAGCACTAAACCCTACTCTTACCTTCCACCTCACACTGCCCCTACATTTGATCCTCAGACTTACCATAACCCGAATCCTCACACAGCCGTAACTCTAACGTGAACTCTAACTCTGTCCCTAAACATGCCCAAATGCCTGTACCTATGCCCGTCTAAAGTTAAACCTAAACCGAAATCTTCTGTGCCACCATTTTGCAGCAGTTTAAAGAAGTACACTGGGAAAGATTTTTCTGCTAGAAAGAAACTACAGGCGGCGTGCCTGAACTGAGAATATCATGCTGCACGAGCTCTTTGGCCTCAGATGCTAGAAGTGCCATGAGTGGGAAGTATAAAGAAACGGGACTTTACTTTCTCCGTGATCATCAAGCTTTGTGGATTCTCTTTGTTCTAGACGCCTGAAATAAAGACAGTTGTCCTGAGTCACCTAAACCTCCACCGAGTGAGGCGCGGGAACTTGCCGGTATCAGAGAATTCCGAAGAAGGCTGAACGTCCACAATTAAATGTTAATTGCCCAGAAAGAAGCGCCAGCCGGATCAGCCTGGGAAACAAGCTTCCATTAGACAATGAAGATGTGAGAATCTGGTACGGCCACAGTTCACGGTTTCCATAGATCCATGCAATTCCGTGTTGAATTTCTGTCCGAAAATGAAACCGCTGGAGCCTCTGTTCAGCAGGTCCTGGTGTAGCTCCCAGAGGCACAATGGTGCTCCTCTAGAATTTGGACGAAAAACGTTTTCACGGGAATAAGCAACCTTGATCAAGCCAGGTGGGTCTTGGAAAAACGAAATTGCTGCGTGTGCCTGCAATACTGACAAGCACTCACCTGTGTCACTCTATGGCGCATTCAGCACAGGAATCTGCATCGATTGAGCCAACACAAAGGAAAGTTCAGGGAGGCAGCACCCGTTTAGAAAAGCATTTGTTCTTCAAAGAGGAGGCCAATATTGTGAAACGACATACCCATGGCAAATAGTTTTCATCGGCAGTTTCATGGAGCAATATTGCGGGGAGAGAAAAGGCACCACCTGAGGGAGGCACGCTCAAAAAAACTACGTAGGGCAGGAGACGGGTCGCCCCCAGGCACTAGGGGTGTCGGGCCTCAACATTGTAAGCAGAGTTCACTGAAGTCCCTCAGTGAAGTTTTCTCCGGTGCCCTTCGTCTACGTTCCTAAAATTTACTCTGCGGTTTCTGATGACTCTGGGTTACGAACGGCCACCATTCGCCGTTCTCCTTACACTCGTGCGTCTCCATCGACCTTAAAGGAAAGGGAGGACACGCAGATGCTGGCAGCTAAATTCAGCAGAGTTTGTCTCAACACAAAAGAGACAGCTCTGTGGGGACCCGTCTTCCATGGTAAAACATTTCCTAACGAATAAGAAATCTTCCCATGGCAATGACAATGTGAGAGAATTGCCACCGGTGGATTTGCCGATGTGCCTATAAACATCTTCTTCAGGCCATGAAGTAGTGAAGCACGGGAACCCAGGCGCTTCACCCTTTTTCCTAGACCAGTGAAACTTAAAGAGCCACTATTGACCTGTGTGACATGACGTTGCTGGAAGCATCAGTGTACAGAGGCATGGGAACCTCAAAGGAGTTTCTTCCGTGTGTAAATAACAACCAGGCTGAACTTCATGGCAGGGTTCCAGATTCCCAGGAATTCCACGGGCTGTATTGCTCAGAGATAGAACCTACTGCTTGGGGCACACTTAATCTGAAAAACTTGCTGGACTCACGGCTTTCCCAAAGACCCAAGATTCTCAAAGAGCGAGCGTAAGTTTGACGCAAAAACAAACTGCCGGTGGCGCCTTTGGACCTTGAAACCGGCAAGAAGCAAGATTTCCCTTAAACCATGAATCTCAGAATCATTGTGACAGTGAAGGAAAACCAGTGAGAGCAGATGTACTTCCCATAATCCAACACTTAAATTAGACCTCATACCTAAATCCTATCCTAAAAACAACCCTAATCCTAACCCTAAACTAGGTGAAAAGCTAACCCTAGGTATAAACCTAAACAGAGATGTAACCCTAAGCCTAGGTCTAACTGTATTCTCCTAACCTGAAACTTAACCCTAACCTAAGGCTCACCCTAAAGCAAGCCCTAACCATAACTGTATGTCTACCCTAAGGCTAACCCTAATCCTAACCCCAAATCTGATGTGAACATGCAGCTCCCCCTACAACTAACCTTACTCCTAACCGTCATTCTTCGCCTGAACCTAACTTAACTCTATCCCTCACCTTCAATCGAAGCCTCCATAGCACCGTTAATGTAATCCAATCCCTTAAACTAGACAGAGAGCTAAACTTAACCATAACCCAAACGGATGTAACACACAAACCGTAAGCCTGAACCCAACTCTTAACCTCGCACACTGTCTAACCCTCACACAAATATTAACCCCAACCCATATCTAAAGAGTCAAGTTTACCGTAGGCCTAAATGAGACAATAGGTTCGCTCATCCTTAAGCACTAAACCCTACTCTTACCTTCCACCTCACACTGCCCCTACATTTGATCCTCAGACTTACCATAACCCGAATCCTCACACAGCCGTAACTCTAACGTGAACTCTAACTCTGTCCCTAAACATGCCCAAATGCCTGTACCTATGCCCGTCTAAAGTTAAACCTAAACCGAAATCTTCTGTGCCACCATTTTGCAGCAGTTTAAAGAAGTACACTGGGAAAGATTTTTCTGCTAGAAAGAAACTACAGGCGGCGTGCCTGAACTGAGAATATCATGCTGCACGAGCTCTTTGGCCTCAGATGCTAGAAGTGCCATGAGTGGGAAGTATAAAGAAACGGGACTTTACTTTCTCCGTGATCATCAACCTTTGTGGATTCTCTTTGTTCTAGACGCCTGAAATAAAGACAGTTGTCCTGAGTCACCTAAACCTCCACCGAGTGAGGCGCGGGAACTTGCCGGTATCAGAGAATTCCGAAGAAGGCTGAACGTCCACAATTAAATGTTAATTGCCCAGAAAGAAGCGCCAACCGGATCAGCCTGGGAAACAAGCTTCCATTAGACAATGAAGATGTGAGAATCTGGTACGGCCACAGTTCACGGTTTCCATAGATCCATGCAATTCCGTGTTGAATTTCTGTCCGAAAATGAAACCGCTGGAGCCTCTGTTCAGCAGGTCCTGGTGTAGCTCCCAGAGGCACAATGGTGCTCCTCTAGAATTTGGACGAAAAACGTTTTCACGGGAATAAGCAACCTTGATCAAGCCAGGTGGGTCTTGGAAAAACGAAATTGCTGCGTGTGCCTGCAATACTGACAAGCACTCACCTGTGTCACTCTATGGCGCATTCAGCACAGGAATCTGCATCGATTGAGCCAACACAAAGGAAAGTTCAGGGAGGCAGCACCCGTTTAGAAAAGCATTTGTTCTTCAAAGAGGAGGCCAATATTGTGAAACGACATACCCATGGCAAATAGTTTTCATCGGCAGTTTCATGGAGCAATATTGCGGGGAGAGAAAAGGCACCACCTGAGGGAGGCACGCTCAAAAAAACTACGTAGGGCAGGAGACGGGTCGCCCCCAGGCACTAGGGGTGTCGGGCCTCAACATTGTAAGCAGAGTTCACTGAAGTCCCTCAGTGAAGTTTTCTCCGGTGCCCTTCGTCTACGTTCCTAAAATTTACTCTGCGGTTTCTGATGACTCTGGGTTACGAACGGCCACCATTCGCCGTTCTCCTTACACTCGTGCGTCTCCATCGACCTTAAAGGAAAGGGAGGACACGCAGATGCTGGCAGCTAAATTCAGCAGAGTTTGTCTCAACACAAAAGAGACAGCTCTGTGGGGACCCGTCTTCCATGGTAAAACATTTCCTAACGAATAAGAAATCTTCCCATGGCAATGACAATGTGAGAGAATTGCCACCGGTGGATTTGCCGATGTGCCTATAAACATCTTCTTCAGGCCATGAAGTAGTGAAGCACGGGAACCCAGGCGCTTCACCCTTTTTCCTAGACCAGTGAAACTTAAAGAGCCACTATTGACCTGTGTGACATGACGTTGCTGGAAGCATCAGTGTACAGAGGCATGGGAACCTCAAAGGAGTTTCTTCCGTGTGTAAATAACAACCAGGCTGAACTTCATGGCAGGGTTCCAGATTCCCAGGAATTCCACGGGCTGTATTGCTCAGAGATAGAACCTACTGCTTGGGGCACACTTAATCTGAAAAACTTGCTGGACTCACGGCTTTCCCAAAGACCCAAGATTCTCAAAGAGCGAGCGTAAGTTTGACGCAAAAACAAACTGCCGGTGGCGCCTTTGGACCTTGAAACCGGCAAGAAGCAAGATTTCCCTTAAACCATGAATCTCAGAATCATTGTGACAGTGAAGGAAAACCAGTGAGAGCAGATGTACTTCCCATAATCCAACACTTAAATTAGACCTCATACCTAAATCCTATCCTAAAAACAACCCTAATCCTAACCCTAAACTAGGTGAAAAGCTAACCCTAGGTGTAAACCTAAACAGAGATGTAACCCTAAGCCTAGGTCTAACTGTATTCTCCTAACCTGAAACTTAACCCTAACCTAAGGCTCACCCTAAAGCAAGCCCTAACCATAACCGTATGTCTACCCTAAGGCTAACCCTAATCCTAACCCCAAATCTGATGTGAACATGCAGCTCCCCCTACAACTAACCTTACTCCTAACCGTCATTCTTCGCCTGAACCTAACTTAACTCTATCCCTCACCTTCAATCGAAGCCTCCATAGCACCGTTAATGTAATCCAATCCCTTAAACTAGACAGAGAGCTAAACTTAACCATAACCCAAACGGATGTAACACACAAACCGTAAGCCTGAACCCAACTCTTAACCTCGCACACTGTCTAACCCTCACACAAATATTAACCCCAACCCATATCTAAACGGTCAAGTTTACCGTAGGCCTAAATGAGACAATAGGTTCGCTCATCCTTAAGCACTAAACCCTACTCTTACCTTCCACCTCACACTGCCCCTACATTTGATCCTCAGACTTACCATAACCCGAATCCTCACACAGCCGTAACTCTAACGTGAACTCTAACTCTGTCCCTAAACATGCCCAAATGCCTGTACCTATGCCCGTCTAAAGTTAAACCTAAACCGAAATCTTCTGTGCCACCATTTTGCAGCAGTTTAAAGAAGTACACTGGGAAAGATTTTTCTGCTAGAAAGAAACTGCAGGCGGCGTGCCTGAACTGAGAATATCATGCTGCACGAGCTCTTTGGCCTCAGATGCTAGAAGTGCCATGAGTGGGAAGTATAAAGAAACGGGACTTTACTTTCTCCGTGATCATCAACCTTTGTGGATTCTCTTTGTTCTAGACGCCTGAAATAAAGACAGTTGTCCTGAGTCACCTAAACCTCCACCGAGTGAGGCGCGGGAACTTGCCGGTATCAGAGAATTCCGAAGAAGGCTGAACGTCCACAATTAAATGTTAATTGCCCAGAAAGAAGCGCCAACCGGATCAGCCTGGGAAACAAGCTTCCATTGGACAATGAAGATGTGAGAATCTGGTACGGCCACAGTTCACGGTTTCCATAGATCCATGCAATTCCGTGTTGAATTTCTGTCCGAAAATGAAACCGCTGGAGCCTCTGTTCAGCAGGTCCTGGTGTAGCTCCCAGAGGCACAATGGTGCTCCTCTAGAATTTGGACGAAAAACGTTTTCACGGGAATAAGCAACCTTGATCAAGCCAGGTGGGTCTTGGAAAAACGAAATTGCTGCGTGTGCCTGCAATACTGACAAGCACTCACCTGTGTCACTCTATGGCGCATTCAGCACAGGAATCTGCATCGATTGAGCCAACACAAAGGAAAGTTCAGGGAGGCAGCACCCGTTTAGAAAAGCATTTGTTCTTCAAAGAGGAGGCCAATATTGTGAAACGACATACCCATGGCAAATAGTTTTCATCGGCAGTTTCATGGAGCAATATTGCGGGGAGAGAAAAGGCACCACCTGAGGGAGGCACGCTCAAAAAAACTACGTAGGGCAGGAGACGGGTCGCCCCCAGGCACTAGGGGTGTCGGGCCTCAACATTGTAAGCAGAGTTCACTGAAGTCCCTCAGTGAAGTTTTCTCCGGTGCCCTTCGTCTACGTTCCTAAAATTTACTCTGCGGTTTCTGATGACTCTGGGTTACGAACGGCCACCATTCGCCGTTCTCCTTACACTCGTGCGTCTCCATCGACCTTAAAGGAAAGGGAGGACACGCAGATGCTGGCAGCTAAATTCAGCAGAGTTTGTCTCAACACAAAAGAGACAGCTCTGTGGGGACCCGTCTTCCATGGTAAAACATTTCCTAACGAATAAGAAATCTTCCCATGGCAATGACAATGTGAGAGAATTGCCACCGGTGGATTTGCCGATGTGCCTATAAACATCTTCTTCAGGCCATGAAGTAGTGAAGCACGGGAACCCAGGCGCTTCACCCTTTTTCCTAGACCAGTGAAACTTAAAGAGCCACTATTGACCTGTGTGACATGACGTTGCTGGAAGCATCAGTGTACAGAGGCATGGGAACCTCAAAGGAGTTTCTTCCGTGTGTAAATAACAACCAGGCTGAACTTCATGGCAGGGTTCCAGATTGCCAGGAATTCCACGGGCTGTATTGCTCAGAGATAGAACCTACTGCTTGGGGCACACTTAATCTGAAAAACTTGCTGGACTCACGGCTTTCCCAAAGACCCAAGATTCTCAAAGAGCGAGCGTAAGTTTGACGCAAAAACAAACTGCCGGTGGCGCCTTTGGACCTTGAAACCGGCAAGAAGCAAGATTTCCCTTAAACCATGAATCTCAGAATCATTGTGACAGTGAAGGAAAACCAGTGAGAGCAGATGTACTTCCCATAATCCAACACTTAAATTAGACCTCATACCTAAATCCTATCCTAAAAACAACCCTAATCCTAACCCTAAACTAGGTGAAAAGCTAACCCTAGGTATAAACCTAAACAGAGATGTAACCCTAAGCCTAGGTCTAACTGTATTCTCCTAACCTGAAACTTAACCCTAACCTAAGGCTCACCCTAAAGCAAGCCCTAACCATAACCGTATGTCTACCCTAAGGCTAACCCTAATCCTAACCCCAAATCTGATGTGAACATGCAGCTCCCCCTACAACTAACCTTACTCCTAACCGTCATTCTTCGCCTGAACCTAACTTAACTCTATCCCTCACCTTCAATCGAAGCCTCCATAGCACCGTTAATGTAATCCAATCCCTTAAACTAGACAGAGAGCTAAACTTAACCATAACCCAAACGGATGTAACACACAAACCGTAAGCCTGAACCCAACTCTTAACCTCGCACACTGTCTAACCCTCACACAAATATTAACCCCAACCCATATCTAAACGGTCAAGTTTACCGTAGGCCTAAATGAGACAATAGGTTCGCTCATCCTTAAGCACTAAACCCTACTCTTACCTTCCACCTCACACTGCCCCTACATTTGATCCTCAGACTTACCATAACCCGAATCCTCACACAGCCGTAACTCTAACGTGAACTCTAACTCTGTCCCTAAACATGCCCAAATGCCTGTACCTATGCCCGTCTAAAGTTAAACCTAAACCGAAATCTTCTGTGCCACCATTTTGCAGCAGTTTAAAGAAGTACACTGGGAAAGATTTTTCTGCTAGAAAGAAACTGCAGGCGGCGTGCCTGAACTGAGAATATCATGCTGCACGAGCTCTTTGGCCTCAGATGCTAGAAGTGCCATGAGTGGGAAGTATAAAGAAACGGGACTTTACTTTCTCCGTGATCATCAAGCTTTGTGGATTCTCTTTGTTCTAGACGCCTGAAATAAAGACAGTTGTCCTGAGTCACCTAAACCTCCACCGAGTGAGGCGCGGGAACTTGCCGGTATCAGAGAATTCCGAAGAAGGCTGAACGTCCACAATTAAATGTTAATTGCCCAGAAAGAAGCGCCAACCGGATCAGCCTGGGAAACAAGCTTCCATTGGACAATGAAGATGTGAGAATCTGGTACGGCCACAGTTCACGGTTTCCATAGATCCATGCAATTCCGTGTTGAATTTCTGTCCGAAAATGAAACCGCTGGAGCCTCTGTTCAGCAGGTCCTGGTGTAGCTCCCAGAGGCACAATGGTGCTCCTCTAGAATTTGGACGAAAAACGTTTTCACGGGAATAAGCAACCTTGATCAAGCCAGGTGGGTCTTGGAAAAACGAAATTGCTGCGTGTGCCTGCAATACTGACAAGCACTCACCTGTGTCACTCTATGGCGCATTCAGCACAGGAATCTGCATCGATTGAGCCAACACAAAGGAAAGTTCAGGGAGGCAGCACCCGTTTAGAAAAGCATTTGTTCTTCAAAGAGGAGGCCAATATTGTGAAACGACATACCCATGGCAAATAGTTTTCATCGGCAGTTTCATGGAGCAATATTGCGGGGAGAGAAAAGGCACCACCTGAGGGAGGCACGCTCAAAAAAAACTACGTAGGGCAGGAGACGGGTCGCCCCCAGGCACTAGGGGTGTCGGGCCTCAACATTGTAAGCAGAGTTCACTGAAGTCCCTCAGTGAAGTTTTCTCCGGTGTCCTTCGTCTACGTTCCTAAAATTTACTCTGCGGTTTCTGATGACTCTGGGTTACGAACGGCCACCATTCGCCGTTCTCCTTACACTCGTGCGTCTCCATCGACCTTAAAGGAAAGGGAGGACACGCAGATGCTGGCAGCTAAATTCAGCAGAGTTTGTCTCAACACAAAAGAGACAGCTCTGTGGGGACCCGTCTTCCATGGTAAAACATTTCCTAACGAATAAGAAATCTTCCCATGGCAATGACAATGTGAGAGAATTGCCACCGGTGGATTTGCCGATGTGCCTATAAACATCTTCTTCAGGCCATGAAGTAGTGAAGCACGGGAACCCAGGCGCTTCACCCTTTTTCCTAGACCAGTGAAACTTAAAGAGCCACTATTGACCTGTGTGACATGACGTTGCTGGAAGCATCAGTGTACAGAGGCATGGGAACCTCAAAGGAGTTTCTTCCGTGTGTAAATAACAACCAGGCTGAACTTCATGGCAGGGTTCCAGATTCCCAGGAATTCCACGGGCTGTATTGCTCAGAGATAGAACCTACTGCTTGGGGCACACTTAATCTGAAAAACTTGCTGGACTCACGGCTTTCCCAAAGACCCAAGATTCTCAAAGAGCGAGCGTAAGTTTGACGCAAAAACAAACTGCCGGTGGCGCCTTTGGACCTTGAAACCGGCAAGAAGCAAGATTTCCCTTAAACCATGAATCTCAGAATCATTGTGACAGTGAAGGAAAACCAGTGAGAGCAGATGTACTTCCCATAATCCAACACTTAAATTAGACCTCATACCTAAATCCTATCCTAAAAACAACCCTAATCCTAACCCTAAACTAGGTGAAAAGCTAACCCTAGGTGTAAACCTAAACAGAGATGTAACCCTAAGCCTAGGTCTAACTGTATTCTCCTAACCTGAAACTTAACCCTAACCTAAGGCTCACCCTAAAGCAAGCCCTAACCATAACCGTATGTCTACCCTAAGGCTAACCCTAATCCTAACCCCAAATCTGATGTGAACATGCAGCTCCCCCTACAACTAACCTTACTCCTAACCGTCATTCTTCGCCTGAACCTAACTTAACTCTATCCCTCACCTTCAATCGAAGCCTCCATAGCACCGTTAATGTAATCCAATCCCTTAAACTAGACAGAGAGCTAAACTTAACCATAACCCAAACGGATGTAACACACAAACCGTAAGCCTGAACCCAACTCTTAACCTCGCACACTGTCTAACCCTCACACAAATATTAACCCCAACCCATATCTAAACGGTCAAGTTTACCGTAGGCCTAAATGAGACAATAGGTTCGCTCATCCTTAAGCACTAAACCCTACTCTTACCTTCCACCTCACACTGCCCCTACATTTGATCCTCAGACTTACCATAACCCGAATCCTCACACAGCCGTAACTCTAACGTGAACTCTAACTCTGTCCCTAAACATGCCCAAATGCCTGTACCTATGCCCGTCTAAAGTTAAACCTAAACCGAAATCTTCTGTGCCACCATTTTGCAGCAGTTTAAAGAAGTACACTGGGAAAGATTTTTCTGCTAGAAAGAAACTGCAGGCGGCGTGCCTGAACTGAGAATATCATGCTGCACGAGCTCTTTGGCCTCAGATGCTAGAAGTGCCATGAGTGGGAAGTATAAAGAAACGGGACTTTACTTTCTCCGTGATCATCAAGCTTTGTGGATTCTCTTTGTTCTAGACGCCTGAAATAAAGACAGTTGTCCTGAGTCACCTAAACCTCCACCGAGTGAGGCGCGGGAACTTGCCGGTATCAGAGAATTCCGAAGAAGGCTGAACGTCCACAATTAAATGTTAATTGCCCAGAAAGAAGCGCCAGCCGGATCAGCCTGGGAAACAAGCTTCCATTAGACAATGAAGATGTGAGAATCTGGTACGGCCACAGTTCACGGTTTCCATAGATCCATGCAATTCCGTGTTGAATTTCTGTCCGAAAATGAAACCGCTGGAGCCTCTGTTCAGCAGGTCCTGGTGTAGCTCCCAGAGGCACAATGGTGCTCCTCTAGAATTTGGACGAAAAACGTTTTCACGGGAATAAGCAACCTTGATCAAGCCAGGTGGGTCTTGGAAAAACGAAATTGCTGCGTGTGCCTGCAATACTGACAAGCACTCACCTGTGTCACTCTATGGCGCATTCAGCACAGGAATCTGCATCGATTGAGCCAACACAAAGGAAAGTTCAGGGAGGCAGCACCCGTTTAGAAAAGCATTTGTTCTTCAAAGAGGAGGCCAATATTGTGAAACGACATACCCATGGCAAATAGTTTTCATCGGCAGTTTCATGGAGCAATATTGCGGGGAGAGAAAAGGCACCACCTGAGGGAGGCACGCTCAAAAAAACTACGTAGGGCAGGAGACGGGTCGCCCCCAGGCACTAGGGGTGTCGGGCCTCAACATTGTAAGCAGAGTTCACTGAAGTCCCTCAGTGAAGTTTTCTCCGGTGCCCTTCGTCTACGTTCCTAAAATTTACTCTGCGGTTTCTGATGACTCTGGGTTACGAACGGCCACCATTCGCCGTTCTCCTTACACTCGTGCGTCTCCATCGACCTTAAAGGAAAGGGAGGACACGCAGATGCTGGCAGCTAAATTCAGCAGAGTTTGTCTCAACACAAAAGAGACAGCTCTGTGGGGACCCGTCTTCCATGGTAAAACATTTCCTAACGAATAAGAAATCTTCCCATGGCAATGACAATGTGAGAGAATTGCCACCGGTGGATTTGCCGATGTGCCTATAAACATCTTCTTCAGGCCATGAAGTAGTGAAGCACGGGAACCCAGGCGCTTCACCCTTTTTCCTAGACCAGTGAAACTTAAAGAGCCACTATTGACCTGTGTGACATGACGTTGCTGGAAGCATCAGTGTACAGAGGCATGGGAACCTCAAAGGAGTTTCTTCCGTGTGTAAATAACAACCAGGCTGAACTTCATGGCAGGGTTCCAGATTCCCAGGAATTCCACGGGCTGTATTGCTCAGAGATAGAACCTACTGCTTGGGGCACACTTAATCTGAAAAACTTGCTGGACTCACGGCTTTCCCAAAGACCCAAGATTCTCAAAGAGCGAGCGTAAGTTTGACGCAAAAACAAACTGCCGGTGGCGCCTTTGGACCTTGAAACCGGCAAGAAGCAAGATTTCCCTTAAACCATGAATCTCAGAATCATTGTGACAGTGAAGGAAAACCAGTGAGAGCAGATGTACTTCCCATAATCCAACACTTAAATTAGACCTCATACCTAAATCCTATCCTAAAAACAACCCTAATCCTAACCCTAAACTAGGTGAAAAGCTAACCCTAGGTGTAAACCTAAACAGAGATGTAACCCTAAGCCTAGGTCTAACTGTATTCTCCTAACCTGAAACTTAACCCTAACCTAAGGCTCACCCTAAAGCAAGCCCTAACCATAACCGTATGTCTACCCTAAGGCTAACCCTAATCCTAACCCCAAATCTGATGTGAACATGCAGCTCCCCCTACAACTAACCTTACTCCTAACCGTCATTCTTCGCCTGAACCTAACTTAACTCTATCCCTCACCTTCAATCGAAGCCTCCATAGCACCGTTAATGTAATCCAATCCCTTAAACTAGACAGAGAGCTAAACTTAACCATAACCCAAACGGATGTAACACACAAACCGTAAGCCTGAACCCAACTCTTAACCTCGCACACTGTCTAACCCTCACACAAATATTAACCCCAACCCATATCTAAACGGTCAAGTTTACCGTAGGCCTAAATGAGACAATAGGTTCGCTCATCCTTAAGCACTAAACCCTACTCTTACCTTCCACCTCACACTGCCCCTACATTTGATCCTCAGACTTACCATAACCCGAATCCTCACACAGCCGTAACTCTAACGTGAACTCTAACTCTGTCCCTAAACATGCCCAAATGCCTGTACCTATGCCCGTCTAAAGTTAAACCTAAACCGAAATCTTCTGTGCCACCATTTTGCAGCAGTTTAAAGAAGTACACTGGGAAAGATTTTTCTGCTAGAAAGAAACTGCAGGCGGCGTGCCTGAACTGAGAATATCATGCTGCACGAGCTCTTTGGCCTCAGATGCTAGAAGTGCCATGAGTGGGAAGTATAAAGAAACGGGACTTTACTTTCTCCGTGATCATCAACCTTTGTGGATTCTCTTTGTTCTAGACGCCTGAAATAAAGACAGTTGTCCTGAGTCACCTAAACCTCCACCGAGTGAGGCGCTGGAACTTGCCGGTATCAGAGAATTCCGAAGAAGGCTGAACGTCCACAATTAAATGTTAATTGCCCAGAAAGAAGCGCCAACCGGATCAGCCTGGGAAACAAGCTTCCATTGGACAATGAAGATGTGAGAATCTGGTACGGCCACAGTTCACGGTTTCCATAGATCCATGCAATTCCGTGTTGAATTTCTGTCCGAAAATGAAACCGCTGGAGCCTCTGTTCAGCAGGTCCTGGTGTAGCTCCCAGAGGCACAATGGTGCTCCTCTAGAATTTGGACGAAAAACGTTTTCACGGGAATAAGCAACCTTGATCAAGCCAGGTGGGTCTTGGAAAAACGAAATTGCTGCGTGTGCCTGCAATACTGACAAGCACTCACCTGTGTCACTCTATGGCGCATTCAGCACAGGAATCTGCATCGATTGAGCCAACACAAAGGAAAGTTCAGGGAGGCAGCACCCGTTTAGAAAAGCATTTGTTCTTCAAAGAGGAGGCCAATATTGTGAAACGACATACCCATGGCAAATAGTTTTCATCGGCAGTTTCATGGAGCAATATTGCGGGGAGAGAAAAGGCACCACCTGAGGGAGGCACGCTCAAAAAAACTACGTAGGGCAGGAGACGGGTCGCCCCCAGGCACTAGGGGTGTCGGGCCTCAACATTGTAAGCAGAGTTCACTGAAGTCCCTCAGTGAAGTTTTCTCCGGTGCCCTTCGTCTACGTTCCTAAAATTTACTCTGCGGTTTCTGATGACTCTGGGTTACGAACGGCCACCATTCGCCGTTCTCCTTACACTCGTGCGTCTCCATCGACCTTAAAGGAAAGGGAGGACACGCAGATGCTGGCAGCTAAATTCAGCAGAGTTTGTCTCAACACAAAAGAGACAGCTCTGTGGGGACCCGTCTTCCATGGTAAAACATTTCCTAACGAATAAGAAATCTTCCCATGGCAATGACAATGTGAGAGAATTGCCACCGGTGGATTTGCCGATGTGCCTATAAACATCTTCTTCAGGCCATGAAGTAGTGAAGCACGGGAACCCAGGCGCTTCACCCTTTTTCCTAGACCAGTGAAACTTAAAGAGCCACTATTGACCTGTGTGACATGACGTTGCTGGAAGCATCAGTGTACAGAGGCATGGGAACCTCAAAGGAGTTTCTTCCGTGTGTAAATAACAACCAGGCTGAACTTCATGGCAGGGTTCCAGATTCCCAGGAATTCCACGGGCTGTATTGCTCAGAGATAGAACCTACTGCTTGGGGCACACTTAATCTGAAAAACTTGCTGGACTCACGGCTTTCCCAAAGACCCAAGATTCTCAAAGAGCGAGCGTAAGTTTGACGCAAAAACAAACTGCCGGTGGCGCCTTTGGACCTTGAAACCGGCAAGAAGCAAGATTTCCCTTAAACCATGAATCTCAGAATCATTGTGACAGTGAAGGAAAACCAGTGAGAGCAGATGTACTTCCCATAATCCAACACTTAAATTAGACCTCATACCTAAATCCTATCCTAAAAACAACCCTAATCCTAACCCTAAACTAGGTGAAAAGCTAACCCTAGGTATAAACCTAAACAGAGATGTAACCCTAAGCCTAGGTCTAACTGTATTCTCCTAACCTGAAACTTAACCCTAACCTAAGGCTCACCCTAAAGCAAGCCCTAACCATAACCGTATGTCTACCCTAAGGCTAACCCTAATCCTAACCCCAAATCTGATGTGAACATGCAGCTCCCCCTACAACTAACCTTACTCCTAACCGTCATTCTTCGCCTGAACCTAACTTAACTCTATCCCTCACCTTCAATCGAAGCCTCCATAGCACCGTTAATGTAATCCAATCCCTTAAACTAGACAGAGAGCTAAACTTAACCATAACCCAAACGGATGTAACACACAAACCGTAAGCCTGAACCCAACTCTTAACCTCGCACACTGTCTAACCCTCACACAAATATTAACCCCAACCCATATCTAAACGGTCAAGTTTACCGTAGGCCTAAATGAGACAATAGGTTCGCTCATCCTTAAGCACTAAACCCTACTCTTACCTTCCACCTCACACTGCCCCTACATTTGATCCTCAGACTTACCATAACCCGAATCCTCACACAGCCGTAACTCTAACGTGAACTCTAACTCTGTCCCTAAACATGCCCAAATGCCTGTACCTATGCCCGTCTAAAGTTAAACCTAAACCGAAATCTTCTGTGCCACCATTTTGCAGCAGTTTAAAGAAGTACACTGGGAAAGATTTTTCTGCTAGAAAGAAACTGCAGGCGGCGTGCCTGAACTGAGAATATCATGCTGCACGAGCTCTTTGGCCTCAGATGCTAGAAGTGCCATGAGTGGGAAGTATAAAGAAACGGGACTTTACTTTCTCCGTGATCATCAAGCTTTGTGGATTCTCTTTGTTCTAGACGCCTGAAATAAAGACAGTTGTCCTGAGTCACCTAAACCTCCACCGAGTGAGGCGCGGGAACTTGCCGGTATCAGAGAATTCCGAAGAAGGCTGAACGTCCACAATTAAATGTTAATTGCCCAGAAAGAAGCGCCAGCCGGATCAGCCTGGGAAACAAGCTTCCATTAGACAATGAAGATGTGAGAATCTGGTACGGCCACAGTTCACGGTTTCCATAGATCCATGCAATTCCGTGTTGAATTTCTGTCCGAAAATGAAACCGCTGGAGCCTCTGTTCAGCAGGTCCTGGTGTAGCTCCCAGAGGCACAATGGTGCTCCTCTAGAATTTGGACGAAAAACGTTTTCACGGGAATAAGCAACCTTGATCAAGCCAGGTGGGTCTTGGAAAAACGAAATTGCTGCGTGTGCCTGCAATACTGACAAGCACTCACCTGTGTCACTCTATGGCGCATTCAGCACAGGAATCTGCATCGATTGAGCCAACACAAAGGAAAGTTCAGGGAGGCAGCACCCGTTTAGAAAAGCATTTGTTCTTCAAAGAGGAGGCCAATATTGTGAAACGACATACCCATGGCAAATAGTTTTCATCGGCAGTTTCATGGAGCAATATTGCGGGGAGAGAAAAGGCACCACCTGAGGGAGGCACGCTCAAAAAAACTACGTAGGGCAGGAGACGGGTCGCCCCCAGGCACTAGGGGTGTCGGGCCTCAACATTGTAAGCAGAGTTCACTGAAGTCCCTCAGTGAAGTTTTCTCCGGTGTCCTTCGTCTACGTTCCTAAAATTTACTCTGCGGTTTCTGATGACTCTGGGTTACGAACGGCCACCATTCGCCGTTCTCCTTACACTCGTGCGTCTCCATCGACCTTAAAGGAAAGGGAGGACACGCAGATGCTGGCAGCTAAATTCAGCAGAGTTTGTCTCAACACAAAAGAGACAGCTCTGTGGGGACCCGTCTTCCATGGTAAAACATTTCCTAACGAATAAGAAATCTTCCCATGGCAATGACAATGTGAGAGAATTGCCACCGGTGGATTTGCCGATGTGCCTATAAACATCTTCTTCAGGCCATGAAGTAGTGAAGCACGGGAACCCAGGCGCTTCACCCTTTTTCCTAGACCAGTGAAACTTAAAGAGCCACTATTGACCTGTGTGACATGACGTTGCTGGAAGCATCAGTGTACAGAGGCATGGGAACCTCAAAGGAGTTTCTTCCGTGTGTAAATAACAACCAGGCTGAACTTCATGGCAGGGTTCCAGATTCCCAGGAATTCCACGGGCTGTATTGCTCAGAGATAGAACCTACTGCTTGGGGCACACTTAATCTGAAAAACTTGCTGGACTCACGGCTTTCCCAAAGACCCAAGATTCTCAAAGAGCGAGCGTAAGTTTGACGCAAAAACAAACTGCCGGTGGCGCCTTTGGACCTTGAAACCGGCAAGAAGCAAGATTTCCCTTAAACCATGAATCTCAGAATCATTGTGACAGTGAAGGAAAACCAGTGAGAGCAGATGTACTTCCCATAATCCAACACTTAAATTAGACCTCATACCTAAATCCTATCCTAAAAACAACCCTAATCCTAACCCTAAACTAGGTGAAAAGCTAACCCTAGGTGTAAACCTAAACAGAGATGTAACCCTAAGCCTAGGTCTAACTGTATTCTCCTAACCTGAAACTTAACCCTAACCTAAGGCTCACCCTAAAGCAAGCCCTAACCATAACCGTATGTCTACCCTAAGGCTAACCCTAATCCTAACCCCAAATCTGATGTGAACATGCAGCTCCCCCTACAACTAACCTTACTCCTAACCGTCATTCTTCGCCTGAACCTAACTTAACTCTATCCCTCACCTTCAATCGAAGCCTCCATAGCACCGTTAATGTAATCCAATCCCTTAAACTAGACAGAGAGCTAAACTTAACCATAACCCAAACGGATGTAACACACAAACCGTAAGCCTGAACCCAACTCTTAACCTCGCACACTGTCTAACCCTCACACAAATATTAACCCCAACCCATATCTAAACGGTCAAGTTTACCGTAGGCCTAAATGAGACAATAGGTTCGCTCATCCTTAAGCACTAAACCCTACTCTTACCTTCCACCTCACACTGCCCCTACATTTGATCCTCAGACTTACCATAACCCGAATCCTCACACAGCCGTAACTCTAACGTGAACTCTAACTCTGTCCCTAAACATGCCCAAATGCCTGTACCTATGCCCGTCTAAAGTTAAACCTAAACCGAAATCTTCTGTGCCACCATTTTGCAGCAGTTTAAAGAAGTACACTGGGAAAGATTTTTCTGCTAGAAAGAAACTGCAGGCGGCGTGCCTGAACTGAGAATATCATGCTGCACGAGCTCTTTGGCCTCAGATGCTAGAAGTGCCATGAGTGGGAAGTATAAAGAAACGGGACTTTACTTTCTCCGTGATCATCAAGCTTTGTGGATTCTCTTTGTTCTAGACGCCTGAAATAAAGACAGTTGTCCTGAGTCACCTAAACCTCCACCGAGTGAGGCGCGGGAACTTGCCGGTATCAGAGAATTCCGAAGAAGGCTGAACGTCCACAATTAAATGTTAATTGCCCAGAAAGAAGCGCCAGCCGGATCAGCCTGGGAAACAAGCTTCCATTAGACAATGAAGATGTGAGAATCTGGTACGGCCACAGTTCACGGTTTCCATAGATCCATGCAATTCCGTGTTGAATTTCTGTCCGAAAATGAAACCGCTGGAGCCTCTGTTCAGCAGGTCCTGGTGTAGCTCCCAGAGGCACAATGGTGCTCCTCTAGAATTTGGACGAAAAACGTTTTCACGGGAATAAGCAACCTTGATCAAGCCAGGTGGGTCTTGGAAAAACGAAATTGCTGCGTGTGCCTGCAATACTGACAAGCACTCACCTGTGTCACTCTATGGCGCATTCAGCACAGGAATCTGCATCGATTGAGCCAACACAAAGGAAAGTTCAGGGAGGCAGCACCCGTTTAGAAAAGCATTTGTTCTTCAAAGAGGAGGCCAATATTGTGAAACGACATACCCATGGCAAATAGTTTTCATCGGCAGTTTCATGGAGCAATATTGCGGGGAGAGAAAAGGCACCACCTGAGGGAGGCACGCTCAAAAAAACTACGTAGGGCAGGAGACGGGTCGCCCCCAGGCACTAGGGGTGTCGGGCCTCAACATTGTAAGCAGAGTTCACTGAAGTCCCTCAGTGAAGTTTTCTCCGGTGTCCTTCGTCTACGTTCCTAAAATTTACTCTGCGGTTTCTGATGACTCTGGGTTACGAACGGCCACCATTCGCCGTTCTCCTTACACTCGTGCGTCTCCATCGACCTTAAAGGAAAGGGAGGACACGCAGATGCTGGCAGCTAAATTCAGCAGAGTTTGTCTCAACACAAAAGAGACAGCTCTGTGGGGACCCGTCTTCCATGGTAAAACATTTCCTAACGAATAAGAAATCTTCCCATGGCAATGACAATGTGAGAGAATTGCCACCGGTGGATTTGCCGATGTGCCTATAAACATCTTCTTCAGGCCATGAAGTAGTGAAGCACGGGAACCCAGGCGCTTCACCCTTTTTCCTAGACCAGTGAAACTTAAAGAGCCACTATTGACCTGTGTGACATGACGTTGCTGGAAGCATCAGTGTACAGAGGCATGGGAACCTCAAAGGAGTTTCTTCCGTGTGTAAATAACAACCAGGCTGAACTTCATGGCAGGGTTCCAGATTGCCAGGAATTCCACGGGCTGTATTGCTCAGAGATAGAACCTACTGCTTGGGGCACACTTAATCTGAAAAACTTGCTGGACTCACGGCTTTCCCAAAGACCCAAGATTCTCAAAGAGCGAGCGTAAGTTTGACGCAAAAACAAACTGCCGGTGGCGCCTTTGGACCTTGAAACCGGCAAGAAGCAAGATTTCCCTTAAACCACGAATCTCAGAAACATTGTGACAGTGAAGGAAAACCAGTGAGAGCAGATGTACTTCCCATAATCCAACACTTAAATTAGACCTCATACCTAAATCCTATCCTAAAAACAACCCTAATCCTAACCCTAAACTAGGTGAAAAGCTAACCCTAGGTGTAAACCTAAACAGAGATGTAACCCTAAGCCTAGGTCTAACTGTATTCTCCTAACCTGAAACTTAACCCTAACCTAAGGCTCACCCTAAAGCAAGCCCTAACCATAACCGTATGTCTACCCTAAGGCTAACCCTAATCCTAACCCCAAATCTGATGTGAACATGCAGCTCCCCCTACAACTAACCTTACTCCTAACCGTCATTCTTCGCCTGAACCTAACTTAACTCTATCCCTCACCTTCAATCGAAGCCTCCATAGCACCGTTAATGTAATCCAATCCCTTAAACTAGACAGAGAGCTAAACTTAACCATAACCCAAACGGATGTAACACACAAACCGTAAGCCTGAACCCAACTCTTAACCTCGCACACTGTCTAACCCTCACACAAATATTAACCCCAACCCATATCTAAACGGTCAAGTTTACCGTAGGCCTAAATGAGACAATAGGTTCGCTCATCCTTAAGCACTAAACCCTACTCTTACCTTCCACCTCACACTGCCCCTACATTTGATCCTCAGACTTACCATAACCCGAATCCTCACACAGCCGTAACTCTAACGTGAACTCTAACTCTGTCCCTAAACATGCCCAAATGCCTGTACCTATGCCCGTCTAAAGTTAAACCTAAACCGAAATCTTCTGTGCCACCATTTTGCAGCAGTTTAAAGAAGTACACTGGGAAAGATTTTTCTGCTAGAAAGAAACTGCAGGCGGCGTGCCTGAACTGAGAATATCATGCTGCACGAGCTCTTTGGCCTCAGATGCTAGAAGTGCCATGAGTGGGAAGTATAAAGAAACGGGACTTTACTTTCTCCGTGATCATCAAGCTTTGTGGATTCTCTTTGTTCTAGACGCCTGAAATAAAGACAGTTGTCCTGAGTCACCTAAACCTCCACCGAGTGAGGCGCGGGAACTTGCCGGTATCAGAGAATTCCGAAGAAGGCTGAACGTCCACAATTAAATGTTAATTGCCCAGAAAGAAGCGCCAACCGGATCAGCCTGGGAAACAAGCTTCCATTGGACAATGAAGATGTGAGAATCTGGTACGGCCACAGTTCACGGTTTCCATAGATCCATGCAATTCCGTGTTGAATTTCTGTCCGAAAATGAAACCGCTGGAGCCTCTGTTCAGCAGGTCCTGGTGTAGCTCCCAGAGGCACAATGGTGCTCCTCTAGAATTTGGACGAAAAACGTTTTCACGGGAATAAGCAACCTTGATCAAGCCAGGTGGGTCTTGGAAAAACGAAATTGCTGCGTGTGCCTGCAATACTGACAAGCACTCACCTGTGTCACTCTATGGCGCATTCAGCACAGGAATCTGCATCGATTGAGCCAACACAAAGGAAAGTTCAGGGAGGCAGCACCCGTTTAGAAAAGCATTTGTTCTTCAAAGAGGAGGCCAATATTGTGAAACGACATACCCATGGCAAATAGTTTTCATCGGCAGTTTCATGGAGCAATATTGCGGGGAGAGAAAAGGCACCACCTGAGGGAGGCACGCTCAAAAAAAACTACGTAGGGCAGGAGACGGGTCGCCCCCAGGCACTAGGGGTGTCGGGCCTCAACATTGTAAGCAGAGTTCACTGAAGTCCCTCAGTGAAGTTTTCTCCGGTGTCCTTCGTCTACGTTCCTAAAATTTACTCTGCGGTTTCTGATGACTCTGGGTTACGAACGGCCACCATTCGCCGTTCTCCTTACACTCGTGCGTCTCCATCGACCTTAAAGGAAAGGGAGGACACGCAGATGCTGGCAGCTAAATTCAGCAGAGTTTGTCTCAACACAAAAGAGACAGCTCTGTGGGGACCCGTCTTCCATGGTAAAACATTTCCTAACGAATAAGAAATCTTCCCATCGCAATGACAATGTGAGAGAATTGCCACCGGTGGATTTGCCGATGTGCCTATAAACATCTTCTTCAGGCCATGAAGTAGTGAAGCACGGGAACCCAGGCGCTTCACCCTTTTTCCTAGACCAGTGAAACTTAAAGAGCCACTATTGACCTGTGTGACATGACGTTGCTGGAAGCATCAGTGTACAGAGGCATGGGAACCTCAAAGGAGTTTCTTCCGTGTGTAAATAACAACCAGGCTGAACTTCATGGCAGGGTTCCAGATTCCCAGGAATTCCACGGGCTGTATTGCTCAGAGATAGAACCTACTGCTTGGGGCACACTTAATCTGAAAAACTTGCTGGACTCACGGCTTTCCCAAAGACCCAAGATTCTCAAAGAGCGAGCGTAAGTTTGACGCAAAAACAAACTGCCGGTGGCGCCTTTGGACCTTGAAACCGGCAAGAAGCAAGATTTCCCTTAAACCATGAATCTCAGAATCATTGTGACAGTGAAGGAAAACCAGTGAGAGCAGATGTACTTCCCATAATCCAACACTTAAATTAGACCTCATACCTAAATCCTATCCTAAAAACAACCCTAATCCTAACCCTAAACTAGGTGAAAAGCTAACCCTAGGTGTAAACCTAAACAGAGATGTAACCCTAAGCCTAGGTCTAACTGTATTCTCCTAACCTGAAACTTAACCCTAACCTAAGGCTCACCCTAAAGCAAGCCCTAACCATAACCGTATGTCTACCCTAAGGCTAACCCTAATCCTAACCCCAAATCTGATGTGAACATGCAGCTCCCCCTACAACTAACCTTACTCCTAACCGTCATTCTTCGCCTGAACCTAACTTAACTCTATCCCTCACCTTCAATCGAAGCCTCCATAGCACCGTTAATGTAATCCAATCCCTTAAACTAGACAGAGAGCTAAACTTAACCATAACCCAAACGGATGTAACACACAAACCGTAAGCCTGAACCCAACTCTTAACCTCGCACACTGTCTAACCCTCACACAAATATTAACCCCAACCCATATCTAAACGGTCAAGTTTACCGTAGGCCTAAATGAGACAATAGGTTCGCTCATCCTTAAGCACTAAACCCTACTCTTACCTTCCACCTCACACTGCCCCTACATTTGATCCTCAGACTTACCATAACCCGAATCCTCACACAGCCGTAACTCTAACGTGAACTCTAACTCTGTCCCTAAACATGCCCAAATGCCTGTACCTATGCCCGTCTAAAGTTAAACCTAAACCGAAATCTTCTGTGCCACCATTTTGCAGCAGTTTAAAGAAGTACACTGGGAAAGATTTTTCTGCTAGAAAGAAACTGCAGGCGGCGTGCCTGAACTGAGAATATCATGCTGCACGAGCTCTTTGGCCTCAGATGCTAGAAGTGCCATGAGTGGGAAGTATAAAGAAACGGGACTTTACTTTCTCCGTGATCATCAAGCTTTGTGGATTCTCTTTGTTCTAGACGCCTGAAATAAAGACAGTTGTCCTGAGTCACCTAAACCTCCACCGAGTGAGGCGCGGGAACTTGCCGGTATCAGAGAATTCCGAAGAAGGCTGAACGTCCACAATTAAATGTTAATTGCCCAGAAAGAAGCGCCAGCCGGATCAGCCTGGGAAACAAGCTTCCATTAGACAATGAAGATGTGAGAATCTGGTACGGCCACAGTTCACGGTTTCCATAGATCCATGCAATTCCGTGTTGAATTTCTGTCCGAAAATGAAACCGCTGGAGCCTCTGTTCAGCAGGTCCTGGTGTAGCTCCCAGAGGCACAATGGTGCTCCTCTAGAATTTGGACGAAAAACGTTTTCACGGGAATAAGCAACCTTGATCAAGCCAGGTGGGTCTTGGAAAAACGAAATTGCTGCGTGTGCCTGCAATACTGACAAGCACTCACCTGTGTCACTCTATGGCGCATTCAGCACAGGAATCTGCATCGATTGAGCCAACACAAAGGAAAGTTCAGGGAGGCAGCACCCGTTTAGAAAAGCATTTGTTCTTCAAAGAGGAGGCCAATATTGTGAAACGACATACCCATGGCAAATAGTTTTCATCGGCAGTTTCATGGAGCAATATTGCGGGGAGAGAAAAGGCACCACCTGAGGGAGGCACGCTCAAAAAAACTACGTAGGGCAGGAGACGGGTCGCCCCCAGGCACTAGGGGTGTCGGGCCTCAACATTGTAAGCAGAGTTCACTGAAGTCCCTCAGTGAAGTTTTCTCCGGTGTCCTTCGTCTACGTTCCTAAAATTTACTCTGCGGTTTCTGATGACTCTGGGTTACGAACGGCCACCATTCGCCGTTCTCCTTACACTCGTGCGTCTCCATCGACCTTAAAGGAAAGGGAGGACACGCAGATGCTGGCAGCTAAATTCAGCAGAGTTTGTCTCAACACAAAAGAGACAGCTCTGTGGGGACCCGTCTTCCATGGTAAAACATTTCCTAACGAATAAGAAATCTTCCCATCGCAATGACAATGTGAGAGAATTGCCACCGGTGGATTTGCCGATGTGCCTATAAACATCTTCTTCAGGCCATGAAGTAGTGAAGCACGGGAACCCAGGCGCTTCACCCTTTTTCCTAGACCAGTGAAACTTAAAGAGCCACTATTGACCTGTGTGACATGACGTTGCTGGAAGCATCAGTGTACAGAGGCATGGGAACCTCAAAGGAGTTTCTTCCGTGTGTAAATAACAACCAGGCTGAACTTCATGGCAGGGTTCCAGATTCCCAGGAATTCCACGGGCTGTATTGCTCAGAGATAGAACCTACTGCTTGGGGCACACTTAATCTGAAAAACTTGCTGGACTCACGGCTTTCCCAAAGACCCAAGATTCTCAAAGAGCGAGCGTAAGTTTGACGCAAAAACAAACTGCCGGTGGCGCCTTTGGACCTTGAAACCGGCAAGAAGCAAGATTTCCCTTAAACCATGAATCTCAGAATCATTGTGACAGTGAAGGAAAACCAGTGAGAGCAGATGTACTTCCCATAATCCAACACTTAAATTAGACCTCATACCTAAATCCTATCCTAAAAACAACCCTAATCCTAACCCTAAACTAGGTGAAAAGCTAACCCTAGGTGTAAACCTAAACAGAGATGTAACCCTAAGCCTAGGTCTAACTGTATTCTCCTAACCTGAAACTTAACCCTAACCTAAGGCTCACCCTAAAGCAAGCCCTAACCATAACCGTATGTCTACCCTAAGGCTAACCCTAATCCTAACCCCAAATCTGATGTGAACATGCAGCTCCCCCTACAACTAACCTTACTCCTAACCGTCATTCTTCGCCTGAACCTAACTTAACTCTATCCCTCACCTTCAATCGAAGCCTCCATAGCACCGTTAATGTAATCCAATCCCTTAAACTAGACAGAGAGCTAAACTTAACCATAACCCAAACGGATGTAACACACAAACCGTAAGCCTGAACCCAACTCTTAACCTCGCACACTGTCTAACCCTCACACAAATATTAACCCCAACCCATATCTAAACGGTCAAGTTTACCGTAGGCCTAAATGAGACAATAGGTTCGCTCATCCTTAAGCACTAAACCCTACTCTTACCTTCCACCTCACACTGCCCCTACATTTGATCCTCAGACTTACCATAACCCGAATCCTCACACAGCCGTAACTCTAACGTGAACTCTAACTCTGTCCCTAAACATGCCCAAATGCCTGTACCTATGCCCGTCTAAAGTTAAACCTAAACCGAAATCTTCTGTGCCACCATTTTGCAGCAGTTTAAAGAAGTACACTGGGAAAGATTTTTCTGCTAGAAAGAAACTGCAGGCGGCGTGCCTGAACTGAGAATATCATGCTGCACGAGCTCTTTGGCCTCAGATGCTAGAAGTGCCATGAGTGGGAAGTATAAAGAAACGGGACTTTACTTTCTCCGTGATCATCAAGCTTTGTGGATTCTCTTTGTTCTAGACGCCTGAAATAAAGACAGTTGTCCTGAGTCACCTAAACCTCCACCGAGTGAGGCGCGGGAACTTGCCGGTATCAGAGAATTCCGAAGAAGGCTGAACGTCCACAATTAAATGTTAATTGCCCAGAAAGAAGCGCCAGCCGGATCAGCCTGGGAAACAAGCTTCCATTAGACAATGAAGATGTGAGAATCTGGTACGGCCACAGTTCACGGTTTCCATAGATCCATGCAATTCCGTGTTGAATTTCTGTCCGAAAATGAAACCGCTGGAGCCTCTGTTCAGCAGGTCCTGGTGTAGCTCCCAGAGGCACAATGGTGCTCCTCTAGAATTTGGACGAAAAACGTTTTCACGGGAATAAGCAACCTTGATCAAGCCAGGTGGGTCTTGGAAAAACGAAATTGCTGCGTGTGCCTGCAATACTGACAAGCACTCACCTGTGTCACTCTATGGCGCATTCAGCACAGGAATCTGCATCGATTGAGCCAACACAAAGGAAAGTTCAGGGAGGCAGCACCCGTTTAGAAAAGCATTTGTTCTTCAAAGAGGAGGCCAATATTGTGAAACGACATACCCATGGCAAATAGTTTTCATCGGCAGTTTCATGGAGCAATATTGCGGGGAGAGAAAAGGCACCACCTGAGGGAGGCACGCTCAAAAAAACTACGTAGGGCAGGAGACGGGTCGCCCCCAGGCACTAGGGGTGTCGGGCCTCAACATTGTAAGCAGAGTTCACTGAAGTCCCTCAGTGAAGTTTTCTCCGGTGTCCTTCGTCTACGTTCCTAAAATTTACTCTGCGGTTTCTGATGACTCTGGGTTACGAACGGCCACCATTCGCCGTTCTTACACTCGTGCGTCTCCATCGACCTTAAAGGAAAGGGAGGACACGCAGATGCTGGCAGCTAAATTCAGCAGAGTTTGTCTCAACACAAAAGAGACAGCTCTGTGGGGACCCGTCTTCCATGGTAAAACATTTCCTAACGAATAAGAAATCTTCCCATGGCAATGACAATGTGAGAGAATTGCCACCGGTGGATTTGCCGATGTGCCTATAAACATCTTCTTCAGGCCATGAAGTAGTGAAGCACGGGAACCCAGGCGCTTCACCCTTTTTCCTAGACCAGTGAAACTTAAAGAGCCACTATTGACCTGTGTGACATGACGTTGCTGGAAGCATCAGTGTACAGAGGCATGGGAACCTCAAAGGAGTTTCTTCCGTGTGTAAATAACAACCAGGCTGAACTTCATGGCAGGGTTCCAGATTGCCAGGAATTCCACGGGCTGTATTGCTCAGAGATAGAACCTACTGCTTGGGGCACACTTAATCTGAAAAACTTGCTGGACTCACGGCTTTCCCAAAGACCCAAGATTCTCAAAGAGCGAGCGTAAGTTTGACGCAAAAACAAACTGCCGGTGGCGCCTTTGGACCTTGAAACCGGCAAGAAGCAAGATTTCCCTTAAACCACGAATCTCAGAAACATTGTGACAGTGAAGGAAAACCAGTGAGAGCAGATGTACTTCCCATAATCCAACACTTAAATTAGACCTCATACCTAAATCCTATCCTAAAAACAACCCTAATCCTAACCCTAAACTAGGTGAAAAGCTAACCCTAGGTGTAAACCTAAACAGAGATGTAACCCTAAGCCTAGGTCTAACTGTATTCTCCTAACCTGAAACTTAACCCTAACCTAAGGCTCACCCTAAAGCAAGCCCTAACCATAACCGTATGTCTACCCTAAGGCTAACCCTAATCCTAACCCCAAATCTGATGTGAACATGCAGCTCCCCCTACAACTAACCTTACTCCTAACCGTCATTCTTCGCCTGAACCTAACTTAACTCTATCCCTCACCTTCAATCGAAGCCTCCATAGCACCGTTAATGTAATCCAATCCCTTAAACTAGACAGAGAGCTAAACTTAACCATAACCCAAACGGATGTAACACACAAACCGTAAGCCTGAACCCAACTCTTAACCTCGCACACTGTCTAACCCTCACACAAATATTAACCCCAACCCATATCTAAACGGTCAAGTTTACCGTAGGCCTAAATGAGACAATAGGTTCGCTCATCCTTAAGCACTAAACCCTACTCTTACCTTCCACCTCACACTGCCCCTACATTTGATCCTCAGACTTACCATAACCCGAATCCTCACACAGCCGTAACTCTAACGTGAACTCTAACTCTGTCCCTAAACATGCCCAAATGCCTGTACCTATGCCCGTCTAAAGTTAAACCTAAACCGAAATCTTCTGTGCCACCATTTTGCAGCAGTTTAAAGAAGTACACTGGGAAAGATTTTTCTGCTAGAAAGAAACTGCAGGCGGCGTGCCTGAACTGAGAATATCATGCTGCACGAGCTCTTTGGCCTCAGATGCTAGAAGTGCCATGAGTGGGAAGTATAAAGAAACGGGACTTTACTTTCTCCGTGATCATCAAGCTTTGTGGATTCTCTTTGTTCTAGACGCCTGAAATAAAGACAGTTGTCCTGAGTCACCTAAACCTCCACCGAGTGAGGCGCGGGAACTTGCCGGTATCAGAGAATTCCGAAGAAGGCTGAACGTCCACAATTAAATGTTAATTGCCCAGAAAGAAGCGCCAGCCGGATCAGCCTGGGAAACAAGCTTCCATTAGACAATGAAGATGTGAGAATCTGGTACGGCCACAGTTCACGGTTTCCATAGATCCATGCAATTCCGTGTTGAATTTCTGTCCGAAAATGAAACCGCTGGAGCCTCTGTTCAGCAGGTCCTGGTGTAGCTCCCAGAGGCACAATGGTGCTCCTCTAGAATTTGGACGAAAAACGTTTTCACGGGAATAAGCAACCTTGATCAAGCCAGGTGGGTCTTGGAAAAACGAAATTGCTGCGTGTGCCTGCAATACTGACAAGCACTCACCTGTGTCACTCTATGGCGCATTCAGCACAGGAATCTGCATCGATTGAGCCAACACAAAGGAAAGTTCAGGGAGGCAGCACCCCGTTTAGAAAAGCATTTGTTCTTCAAAGAGGAGGCCAATATTGTGAAACGACATACCCATGGCAAATAGTTTTCATCGGCAGTTTCATGGAGCAATATTGCGGGGAGAGAAAAGGCACCACCTGAGGGAGGCACGCTCAAAAAAACTACGTAGGGCAGGAGACGGGTCGCCCCCAGGCACTAGGGGTGTCGGGCCTCAACATTGTAAGCAGAGTTCACTGAAGTCCCTCAGTGAAGTTTTCTCCGGTGTCCTTCGTCTACGTTCCTAAAATTTACTCTGCGGTTTCTGATGACTCTGGGTTACGAACGGCCACCATTCGCCGTTCTCCTTACACTCGTGCGTCTCCATCGACCTTAAAGGAAAGGGAGGACACGCAGATGCTGGCAGCTAAATTCAGCAGAGTTTGTCTCAACACAAAAGAGACAGCTCTGTGGGGACCCGTCTTCCATGGTAAAACATTTCCTAACGAATAAGAAATCTTCCCATGGCAATGACAATGTGAGAGAATTGCCACCGGTGGATTTGCCGATGTGCCTATAAACATCTTCTTCAGGCCATGAAGTAGTGAAGCACGGGAACCCAGGCGCTTCACCCTTTTTCCTAGACCAGTGAAACTTAAAGAGCCACTATTGACCTGTGTGACATGACGTTGCTGGAAGCATCAGTGTACAGAGGCATGGGAACCTCAAAGGAGTTTCTTCCGTGTGTAAATAACAACCAGGCTGAACTTCATGGCAGGGTTCCAGATTGCCAGGAATTCCACGGGCTGTATTGCTCAGAGATAGAACCTACTGCTTGGGGCACACTTAATCTGAAAAACTTGCTGGACTCACGGCTTTCCCAAAGACCCAAGATTCTCAAAGAGCGAGCGTAAGTTTGACGCAAAAACAAACTGCCGGTGGCGCCTTTGGACCTTGAAACCGGCAAGAAGCAAGATTTCCCTTAAACCACGAATCTCAGAAACATTGTGACAGTGAAGGAAAACCAGTGAGAGCAGATGTACTTCCCATAATCCAACACTTAAATTAGACCTCATACCTAAATCCTATCCTAAAAACAACCCTAATCCTAACCCTAAACTAGGTGAAAAGCTAACCCTAGGTGTAAACCTAAACAGAGATGTAACCCTAAGCCTAGGTCTAACTGTATTCTCCTAACCTGAAACTTAACCCTAACCTAAGGCTCACCCTAAAGCAAGCCCTAACCATAACCGTATGTCTACCCTAAGGCTAACCCTAATCCTAACCCCAAATCTGATGTGAACATGCAGCTCCCCCTACAACTAACCTTACTCCTAACCGTCATTCTTCGCCTGAACCTAACTTAACTCTATCCCTCACCTTCAATCGAAGCCTCCATAGCACCGTTAATGTAATCCAATCCCTTAAACTAGACAGAGAGCTAAACTTAACCATAACCCAAACGGATGTAACACACAAACCGTAAGCCTGAACCCAACTCTTAACCTCGCACACTGTCTAACCCTCACACAAATATTAACCCCAACCCATATCTAAACGGTCAAGTTTACCGTAGGCCTAAATGAGACAATAGGTTCGCTCATCCTTAAGCACTAAACCCTACTCTTACCTTCCACCTCACACTGCCCCTACATTTGATCCTCAGACTTACCATAACCCGAATCCTCACACAGCCGTAACTCTAACGTGAACTCTAACTCTGTCCCTAAACATGCCCAAATGCCTGTACCTATGCCCGTCTAAAGTTAAACCTAAACCGAAATCTTCTGTGCCACCATTTTGCAGCAGTTTAAAGAAGTACACTGGGAAAGATTTTTCTGCTAGAAAGAAACTGCAGGCGGCGTGCCTGAACTGAGAATATCATGCTGCACGAGCTCTTTGGCCTCAGATGCTAGAAGTGCCATGAGTGGGAAGTATAAAGAAACGGGACTTTACTTTCTCCGTGATCATCAAGCTTTGTGGATTCTCTTTGTTCTAGACGCCTGAAATAAAGACAGTTGTCCTGAGTCACCTAAACCTCCACCGAGTGAGGCGCGGGAACTTGCCGGTATCAGAGAATTCCGAAGAAGGCTGAACGTCCACAATTAAATGTTAATTGCCCAGAAAGAAGCGCCAGCCGGATCAGCCTGGGAAACAAGCTTCCATTAGACAATGAAGATGTGAGAATCTGGTACGGCCACAGTTCACGGTTTCCATAGATCCATGCAATTCCGTGTTGAATTTCTGTCCGAAAATGAAACCGCTGGAGCCTCTGTTCAGCAGGTCCTGGTGTAGCTCCCAGAGGCACAATGGTGCTCCTCTAGAATTTGGACGAAAAACGTTTTCACGGGAATAAGCAACCTTGATCAAGCCAGGTGGGTCTTGGAAAAACGAAATTGCTGCGTGTGCCTGCAATACTGACAAGCACTCACCTGTGTCACTCTATGGCGCATTCAGCACAGGAATCTGCATCGATTGAGCCAACACAAAGGAAAGTTCAGGGAGGCAGCACCCCGTTTAGAAAAGCATTTGTTCTTCAAAGAGGAGGCCAATATTGTGAAACGACATACCCATGGCAAATAGTTTTCATCGGCAGTTTCATGGAGCAATATTGCGGGGAGAGAAAAGGCACCACCTGAGGGAGGCACGCTCAAAAAAACTACGTAGGGCAGGAGACGGGTCGCCCCCAGGCACTAGGGGTGTCGGGCCTCAACATTGTAAGCAGAGTTCACTGAAGTCCCTCAGTGAAGTTTTCTCCGGTGTCCTTCGTCTACGTTCCTAAAATTTACTCTGCGGTTTCTGATGACTCTGGGTTACGAACGGCCACCATTCGCCGTTCTCCTTACACTCGTGCGTCTCCATCGACCTTAAAGGAAAGGGAGGACACGCAGATGCTGGCAGCTAAATTCAGCAGAGTTTGTCTCAACACAAAAGAGACAGCTCTGTGGGGACCCGTCTTCCATGGTAAAACATTTCCTAACGAATAAGAAATCTTCCCATGGCAATGACAATGTGAGAGAATTGCCACCGGTGGATTTGCCGATGTGCCTATAAACATCTTCTTCAGGCCATGAAGTAGTGAAGCACGGGAACCCAGGCGCTTCACCCTTTTTCCTAGACCAGTGAAACTTAAAGAGCCACTATTGACCTGTGTGACATGACGTTGCTGGAAGCATCAGTGTACAGAGGCATGGGAACCTCAAAGGAGTTTCTTCCGTGTGTAAATAACAACCAGGCTGAACTTCATGGCAGGGTTCCAGATTGCCAGGAATTCCACGGGCTGTATTGCTCAGAGATAGAACCTACTGCTTGGGGCACACTTAATCTGAAAAACTTGCTGGACTCACGGCTTTCCCAAAGACCCAAGATTCTCAAAGAGCGAGCGTAAGTTTGACGCAAAAACAAACTGCCGGTGGCGCCTTTGGACCTTGAAACCGGCAAGAAGCAAGATTTCCCTTAAACCACGAATCTCAGAAACATTGTGACAGTGAAGGAAAACCAGTGAGAGCAGATGTACTTCCCATAATCCAACACTTAAATTAGACCTCATACCTAAATCCTATCCTAAAAACAACCCTAATCCTAACCCTAAACTAGGTGAAAAGCTAACCCTAGGTGTAAACCTAAACAGAGATGTAACCCTAAGCCTAGGTCTAACTGTATTCTCCTAACCTGAAACTTAACCCTAACCTAAGGCTCACCCTAAAGCAAGCCCTAACCATAACCGTATGTCTACCCTAAGGCTAACCCTAATCCTAACCCCAAATCTGATGTGAACATGCAGCTCCCCCTACAACTAACCTTACTCCTAACCGTCATTCTTCGCCTGAACCTAACTTAACTCTATCCCTCACCTTCAATCGAAGCCTCCATAGCACCGTTAATGTAATCCAATCCCTTAAACTAGACAGAGAGCTAAACTTAACCATAACCCAAACGGATGTAACACACAAACCGTAAGCCTGAACCCAACTCTTAACCTCGCACACTGTCTAACCCTCACACAAATATTAACCCCAACCCATATCTAAACGGTCAAGTTTACCGTAGGCCTAAATGAGACAATAGGTTCGCTCATCCTTAAGCACTAAACCCTACTCTTACCTTCCACCTCACACTGCCCCTACATTTGATCCTCAGACTTACCATAACCCGAATCCTCACACAGCCGTAACTCTAACGTGAACTCTAACTCTGTCCCTAAACATGCCCAAATGCCTGTACCTATGCCCGTCTAAAGTTAAACCTAAACCGAAATCTTCTGTGCCACCATTTTGCAGCAGTTTAAAGAAGTACACTGGGAAAGATTTTTCTGCTAGAAAGAAACTGCAGGCGGCGTGCCTGAACTGAGAATATCATGCTGCACGAGCTCTTTGGCCTCAGATGCTAGAAGTGCCATGAGTGGGAAGTATAAAGAAACGGGACTTTACTTTCTCCGTGATCATCAAGCTTTGTGGATTCTCTTTGTTCTAGACGCCTGAAATAAAGACAGTTGTCCTGAGTCACCTAAACCTCCACCGAGTGAGGCGCGGGAACTTGCCGGTATCAGAGAATTCCGAAGAAGGCTGAACGTCCACAATTAAATGTTAATTGCCCAGAAAGAAGCGCCAGCCGGATCAGCCTGGGAAACAAGCTTCCATTAGACAATGAAGATGTGAGAATCTGGTACGGCCACAGTTCACGGTTTCCATAGATCCATGCAATTCCGTGTTGAATTTCTGTCCGAAAATGAAACCGCTGGAGCCTCTGTTCAGCAGGTCCTGGTGTAGCTCCCAGAGGCACAATGGTGCTCCTCTAGAATTTGGACGAAAAACGTTTTCACGGGAATAAGCAACCTTGATCAAGCCAGGTGGGTCTTGGAAAAACGAAATTGCTGCGTGTGCCTGCAATACTGACAAGCACTCACCTGTGTCACTCTATGGCGCATTCAGCACAGGAATCTGCATCGATTGAGCCAACACAAAGGAAAGTTCAGGGAGGCAGCACCCCGTTTAGAAAAGCATTTGTTCTTCAAAGAGGAGGCCAATATTGTGAAACGACATACCCATGGCAAATAGTTTTCATCGGCAGTTTCATGGAGCAATATTGCGGGGAGAGAAAAGGCACCACCTGAGGGAGGCACGCTCAAAAAAACTACGTAGGGCAGGAGACGGGTCGCCCCCAGGCACTAGGGGTGTCGGGCCTCAACATTGTAAGCAGAGTTCACTGAAGTCCCTCAGTGAAGTTTTCTCCGGTGTCCTTCGTCTACGTTCCTAAAATTTACTCTGCGGTTTCTGATGACTCTGGGTTACGAACGGCCACCATTCGCCGTTCTCCTTACACTCGTGCGTCTCCATCGACCTTAAAGGAAAGGGAGGACACGCAGATGCTGGCAGCTAAATTCAGCAGAGTTTGTCTCAACACAAAAGAGACAGCTCTGTGGGGACCCGTCTTCCATGGTAAAACATTTCCTAACGAATAAGAAATCTTCCCATCGCAATGACAATGTGAGAGAATTGCCACCGGTGGATTTGCCGATGTGCCTATAAACATCTTCTTCAGGCCATGAAGTAGTGAAGCACGGGAACCCAGGCGCTTCACCCTTTTTCCTAGACCAGTGAAACTTAAAGAGCCACTATTGACCTGTGTGACATGACGTTGCTGGAAGCATCAGTGTACAGAGGCATGGGAACCTCAAAGGAGTTTCTTCCGTGTGTAAATAACAACCAGGCTGAACTTCATGGCAGGGTTCCAGATTCCCAGGAATTCCACGGGCTGTATTGCTCAGAGATAGAACCTACTGCTTGGGGCACACTTAATCTGAAAAACTTGCTGGACTCACGGCTTTCCCAAAGACCCAAGATTCTCAAAGAGCGAGCGTAAGTTTGACGCAAAAACAAACTGCCGGTGGCGCCTTTGGACCTTGAAACCGGCAAGAAGCAAGATTTCCCTTAAACCACGAATCTCAGAAACATTGTGACAGTGAAGGAAAACCAGTGAGAGCAGATGTACTTCCCATAATCCAACACTTAAATTAGACCTCATACCTAAATCCTATCCTAAAAACAACCCTAATCCTAACCCTAAACTAGGTGAAAAGCTAACCCTAGGTGTAAACCTAAACAGAGATGTAACCCTAAGCCTAGGTCTAACTGTATTCTCCTAACCTGAAACTTAACCCTAACCTAAGGCTCACCCTAAAGCAAGCCCTAACCATAACCGTATGTCTACCCTAAGGCTAACCCTAATCCTAACCCCAAATCTGATGTGAACATGCAGCTCCCCCTACAACTAACCTTACTCCTAACCGTCATTCTTCGCCTGAACCTAACTTAACTCTATCCCTCACCTTCAATCGAAGCCTCCATAGCACCGTTAATGTAATCCAATCCCTTAAACTAGACAGAGAGCTAAACTTAACCATAACCCAAACGGATGTAACACACAAACCGTAAGCCTGAACCCAACTCTTAACCTCGCACACTGTCTAACCCTCACACAAATATTAACCCCAACCCATATCTAAACGGTCAAGTTTACCGTAGGCCTAAATGAGACAATAGGTTCGCTCATCCTTAAGCACTAAACCCTACTCTTACCTTCCACCTCACACTGCCCCTACATTTGATCCTCAGACTTACCATAACCCGAATCCTCACACAGCCGTAACTCTAACGTGAACTCTAACTCTGTCCCTAAACATGCCCAAATGCCTGTACCTATGCCCGTCTAAAGTTAAACCTAAACCGAAATCTTCTGTGCCACCATTTTGCAGCAGTTTAAAGAAGTACACTGGGAAAGATTTTTCTGCTAGAAAGAAACTGCAGGCGGCGTGCCTGAACTGAGAATATCATGCTGCACGAGCTCTTTGGCCTCAGATGCTAGAAGTGCCATGAGTGGGAAGTATAAAGAAACGGGACTTTACTTTCTCCGTGATCATCAAGCTTTGTGGATTCTCTTTGTTCTAGACGCCTGAAATAAAGACAGTTGTCCTGAGTCACCTAAACCTCCACCGAGTGAGGCGCGGGAACTTGCCGGTATCAGAGAATTCCGAAGAAGGCTGAACGTCCACAATTAAATGTTAATTGCCCAGAAAGAAGCGCCAGCCGGATCAGCCTGGGAAACAAGCTTCCATTAGACAATGAAGATGTGAGAATCTGGTACGGCCACAGTTCACGGTTTCCATAGATCCATGCAATTCCGTGTTGAATTTCTGTCCGAAAATGAAACCGCTGGAGCCTCTGTTCAGCAGGTCCTGGTGTAGCTCCCAGAGGCACAATGGTGCTCCTCTAGAATTTGGACGAAAAACGTTTTCACGGGAATAAGCAACCTTGATCAAGCCAGGTGGGTCTTGGAAAAACGAAATTGCTGCGTGTGCCTGCAATACTGACAAGCACTCACCTGTGTCACTCTATGGCGCATTCAGCACAGGAATCTGCATCGATTGAGCCAACACAAAGGAAAGTTCAGGGAGGCAGCACCCGTTTAGAAAAGCATTTGTTCTTCAAAGAGGAGGCCAATATTGTGAAACGACATACCCATGGCAAATAGTTTTCATCGGCAGTTTCATGGAGCAATATTGCGGGGAGAGAAAAGGCACCACCTGAGGGAGGCACGCTCAAAAAAACTACGTAGGGCAGGAGACGGGTCGCCCCCAGGCACTAGGGGTGTCGGGCCTCAACATTGTAAGCAGAGTTCACTGAAGTCCCTCAGTGAAGTTTTCTCCGGTGTCCTTCGTCTACGTTCCTAAAATTTACTCTGCGGTTTCTGATGACTCTGGGTTACGAACGGCCACCATTCGCCGTTCTCCTTACACTCGTGCGTCTCCATCGACCTTAAAGGAAAGGGAGGACACGCAGATGCTGGCAGCTAAATTCAGCAGAGTTTGTCTCAACACAAAAGAGACAGCTCTGTGGGGACCCGTCTTCCATGGTAAAACATTTCCTAACGAATAAGAAATCTTCCCATCGCAATGACAATGTGAGAGAATTGCCACCGGTGGATTTGCCGATGTGCCTATAAACATCTTCTTCAGGCCATGAAGTAGTGAAGCACGGGAACCCAGGCGCTTCACCCTTTTTCCTAGACCAGTGAAACTTAAAGAGCCACTATTGACCTGTGTGACATGACGTTGCTGGAAGCATCAGTGTACAGAGGCATGGGAACCTCAAAGGAGTTTCTTCCGTGTGTAAATAACAACCAGGCTGAACTTCATGGCAGGGTTCCAGATTGCCAGGAATTCCACGGGCTGTATTGCTCAGAGATAGAACCTACTGCTTGGGGCACACTTAATCTGAAAAACTTGCTGGACTCACGGCTTTCCCAAAGACCCAAGATTCTCAAAGAGCGAGCGTAAGTTTGACGCAAAAACAAACTGCCGGTGGCGCCTTTGGACCTTGAAACCGGCAAGAAGCAAGATTTCCCTTAAACCACGAATCTCAGAAACATTGTGACAGTGAAGGAAAACCAGTGAGAGCAGATGTACTTACCATAATCCAACACTTAAATTAGACCTCATACCTAAATCCTATCCTAAAAACAACCCTAATCCTAACCCTAAACTAGGTGAAAAGCTAACCCTAGGTGTAAACCTAAACAGAGATGTAACCCTAAGCCTAGGTCTAACTGTATTCTCCTAACCTGAAACTTAACCCTAACCTAAGGCTCACCCTAAAGCAAGCCCTAACCATAACCGTATGTCTACCCTAAGTCTAACCCTAATCCTAACCCCAAATCTGATGTGAACATGCAGCTCCCCCTACAACTAACCTTACTCCTAACCGTCATTCTTCGCCTGAACCTAACAACTCTATCCCTCACCTTCAATCGAAGCCTCCATAGCACCGTTAATGTAATCCAATCCCTTAAACTAGACAGAGAGCTAAACTTAACCATAACCCAAACGGATGTAACACACAAACCGTAAGCCTGAACCCAACTCTTAACCTCGCACACTGTCTAACCCTCACACAAATATTAACCCCAACCCATATCTAAACGGTCAAGTTTACCGTAGGCCTAAATGAGACAATAGGTTCGCTCATCCTTAAGCACTAAACCCTACTCTTACCTTCCACCTCACACTGCCCCTACATTTGATCCTCAGACTTACCATAACCCGAATCCTCACACAGCCGTAACTCTAACGTGAACTCTAACTCTGTCCCTAAACATGCCCAAATGCCTGTACCTATGCCCGTCTAAAGTTAAACCTAAACCGAAATCTTCTGTGCCACCATTTTGCAGCAGTTTAAAGAAGTACACTGGGAAAGATTTTTCTGCTAGAAAGAAACTGCAGGCGGCGTGCCTGAACTGAGAATATCATGCTGCACGAGCTCTTTGGCCTCAGATGCTAGAAGTGCCATGAGTGGGAAGTATAAAGAAACGGGACTTTACTTTCTCCGTGATCATCAAGCTTTGTGGATTCTCTTTGTTCTAGACGCCTGAAATAAAGACAGTTGTCCTGAGTCACCTAAACCTCCACCGAGTGAGGCGCGGGAACTTGCCGGTATCAGAGAATTCCGAAGAAGGCTGAACGTCCACAATTAAATGTTAATTGCCCAGAAAGAAGCGCCAGCCGGATCAGCCTGGGAAACAAGCTTCCATTAGACAATGAAGATGTGAGAATCTGGTACGGCCACAGTTCACGGTTTCCATAGATCCATGCAATTCCGTGTTGAATTTCTGTCCGAAAATGAAACCGCTGGAGCCTCTGTTCAGCAGGTCCTGGTGTAGCTCCCAGAGGCACAATGGTGCTCCTCTAGAATTTGGACGAAAAACGTTTTCACGGGAATAAGCAACCTTGATCAAGCCAGGTGGGTCTTGGAAAAACGAAATTGCTGCGTGTGCCTGCAATACTGACAAGCACTCACCTGTGTCACTCTATGGCGCATTCAGCACAGGAATCTGCATCGATTGAGCCAACACAAAGGAAAGTTCAGGGAGGCAGCACCCCGTTTAGAAAAGCATTTGTTCTTCAAAGAGGAGGCCAATATTGTGAAACGACATACCCATGGCAAATAGTTTTCATCGGCAGTTTCATGGAGCAATATTGCGGGGAGAGAAAAGGCACCACCTGAGGGAGGCACGCTCAAAAAAACTACGTAGGGCAGGAGACGGGTCGCCCCCAGGCACTAGGGGTGTCGGGCCTCAACATTGTAAGCAGAGTTCACTGAAGTCCCTCAGTGAAGTTTTCTCCGGTGTCCTTCGTCTACGTTCCTAAAATTTACTCTGCGGTTTCTGATGACTCTGGGTTACGAACGGCCACCATTCGCCGTTCTCCTTACACTCGTGCGTCTCCATCGACCTTAAAGGAAAGGGAGGACACGCAGATGCTGGCAGCTAAATTCAGCAGAGTTTGTCTCAACACAAAAGAGACAGCTCTGTGGGGACCCGTCTTCCATGGTAAAACATTTCCTAACGAATAAGAAATCTTCCCATGGCAATGACAATGTGAGAGAATTGCCACCGGTGGATTTGCCGATGTGCCTATAAACATCTTCTTCAGGCCATGAAGTAGTGAAGCACGGGAACCCAGGCGCTTCACCCTTTTTCCTAGACCAGTGAAACTTAAAGAGCCACTATTGACCTGTGTGACATGACGTTGCTGGAAGCATCAGTGTACAGAGGCATGGGAACCTCAAAGGAGTTTCTTCCGTGTGTAAATAACAACCAGGCTGAACTTCATGGCAGGGTTCCAGATTGCCAGGAATTCCACGGGCTGTATTGCTCAGAGATAGAACCTACTGCTTGGGGCACACTTAATCTGAAAAACTTGCTGGACTCACGGCTTTCCCAAAGACCCAAGATTCTCAAAGAGCGAGCGTAAGTTTGACGCAAAAACAAACTGCCGGTGGCGCCTTTGGACCTTGAAACCGGCAAGAAGCAAGATTTCCCTTAAACCACGAATCTCAGAAACATTGTGACAGTGAAGGAAAACCAGTGAGAGCAGATGTACTTCCCATAATCCAACACTTAAATTAGACCTCATACCTAAATCCTATCCTAAAAACAACCCTAATCCTAACCCTAAACTAGGTGAAAAGCTAACCCTAGGTGTAAACCTAAACAGAGATGTAACCCTAAGCCTAGGTCTAACTGTATTCTCCTAACCTGAAACTTAACCCTAACCTAAGGCTCACCCTAAAGCAAGCCCTAACCATAACCGTATGTCTACCCTAAGGCTAACCCTAATCCTAACCCCAAATCTGATGTGAACATGCAGCTCCCCCTACAACTAACCTTACTCCTAACCGTCATTCTTCGCCTGAACCTAACTTAACTCTATCCCTCACCTTCAATCGAAGCCTCCATAGCACCGTTAATGTAATCCAATCCCTTAAACTAGACAGAGAGCTAAACTTAACCATAACCCAAACGGATGTAACACACAAACCGTAAGCCTGAACCCAACTCTTAACCTCGCACACTGTCTAACCCTCACACAAATATTAACCCCAACCCATATCTAAACGGTCAAGTTTACCGTAGGCCTAAATGAGACAATAGGTTCGCTCATCCTTAAGCACTAAACCCTACTCTTACCTTCCACCTCACACTGCCCCTACATTTGATCCTCAGACTTACCATAACCCGAATCCTCACACAGCCGTAACTCTAACGTGAACTCTAACTCTGTCCCTAAACATGCCCAAATGCCTGTACCTATGCCCGTCTAAAGTTAAACCTAAACCGAAATCTTCTGTGCCACCATTTTGCAGCAGTTTAAAGAAGTACACTGGGAAAGATTTTTCTGCTAGAAAGAAACTGCAGGCGGCGTGCCTGAACTGAGAATATCATGCTGCACGAGCTCTTTGGCCTCAGATGCTAGAAGTGCCATGAGTGGGAAGTATAAAGAAACGGGACTTTACTTTCTCCGTGATCATCAAGCTTTGTGGATTCTCTTTGTTCTAGACGCCTGAAATAAAGACAGTTGTCCTGAGTCACCTAAACCTCCACCGAGTGAGGCGCGGGAACTTGCCGGTATCAGAGAATTCCGAAGAAGGCTGAACGTCCACAATTAAATGTTAATTGCCCAGAAAGAAGCGCCAGCCGGATCAGCCTGGGAAACAAGCTTCCATTAGACAATGAAGATGTGAGAATCTGGTACGGCCACAGTTCACGGTTTCCATAGATCCATGCAATTCCGTGTTGAATTTCTGTCCGAAAATGAAACCGCTGGAGCCTCTGTTCAGCAGGTCCTGGTGTAGCTCCCAGAGGCACAATGGTGCTCCTCTAGAATTTGGACGAAAAACGTTTTCACGGGAATAAGCAACCTTGATCAAGCCAGGTGGGTCTTGGAAAAACGAAATTGCTGCGTGTGCCTGCAATACTGACAAGCACTCACCTGTGTCACTCTATGGCGCATTCAGCACAGGAATCTGCATCGATTGAGCCAACACAAAGGAAAGTTCAGGGAGGCAGCACCCCGTTTAGAAAAGCATTTGTTCTTCAAAGAGGAGGCCAATATTGTGAAACGACATACCCATGGCAAATAGTTTTCATCGGCAGTTTCATGGAGCAATATTGCGGGGAGAGAAAAGGCACCACCTGAGGGAGGCACGCTCAAAAAAACTACGTAGGGCAGGAGACGGGTCGCCCCCAGGCACTAGGGGTGTCGGGCCTCAACATTGTAAGCAGAGTTCACTGAAGTCCCTCAGTGAAGTTTTCTCCGGTGTCCTTCGTCTACGTTCCTAAAATTTACTCTGCGGTTTCTGATGACTCTGGGTTACGAACGGCCACCATTCGCCGTTCTCCTTACACTCGTGCGTCTCCATCGACCTTAAAGGAAAGGGAGGACACGCAGATGCTGGCAGCTAAATTCAGCAGAGTTTGTCTCAACACAAAAGAGACAGCTCTGTGGGGACCCGTCTTCCATGGTAAAACATTTCCTAACGAATAAGAAATCTTCCCATGGCAATGACAATGTGAGAGAATTGCCACCGGTGGATTTGCCGATGTGCCTATAAACATCTTCTTCAGGCCATGAAGTAGTGAAGCACGGGAACCCAGGCGCTTCACCCTTTTTCCTAGACCAGTGAAACTTAAAGAGCCACTATTGACCTGTGTGACATGACGTTGCTGGAAGCATCAGTGTACAGAGGCATGGGAACCTCAAAGGAGTTTCTTCCGTGTGTAAATAACAACCAGGCTGAACTTCATGGCAGGGTTCCAGATTGCCAGGAATTCCACGGGCTGTATTGCTCAGAGATAGAACCTACTGCTTGGGGCACACTTAATCTGAAAAACTTGCTGGACTCACGGCTTTCCCAAAGACCCAAGATTCTCAAAGAGCGAGCGTAAGTTTGACGCAAAAACAAACTGCCGGTGGCGCCTTTGGACCTTGAAACCGGCAAGAAGCAAGATTTCCCTTAAACCACGAATCTCAGAAACATTGTGACAGTGAAGGAAAACCAGTGAGAGCAGATGTACTTCCCATAATCCAACACTTAAATTAGACCTCATACCTAAATCCTATCCTAAAAACAACCCTAATCCTAACCCTAAACTAGGTGAAAAGCTAACCCTAGGTGTAAACCTAAACAGAGATGTAACCCTAAGCCTAGGTCTAACTGTATTCTCCTAACCTGAAACTTAACCCTAACCTAAGGCTCACCCTAAAGCAAGCCCTAACCATAACCGTATGTCTACCCTAAGGCTAACCCTAATCCTAACCCCAAATCTGATGTGAACATGCAGCTCCCCCTACAACTAACCTTACTCCTAACCGTCATTCTTCGCCTGAACCTAACTTAACTCTATCCCTCACCTTCAATCGAAGCCTCCATAGCACCGTTAATGTAATCCAATCCCTTAAACTAGACAGAGAGCTAAACTTAACCATAACCCAAACGGATGTAACACACAAACCGTAAGCCTGAACCCAACTCTTAACCTCGCACACTGTCTAACCCTCACACAAATATTAACCCCAACCCATATCTAAACGGTCAAGTTTACCGTAGGCCTAAATGAGACAATAGGTTCGCTCATCCTTAAGCACTAAACCCTACTCTTACCTTCCACCTCACACTGCCCCTACATTTGATCCTCAGACTTACCATAACCCGAATCCTCACACAGCCGTAACTCTAACGTGAACTCTAACTCTGTCCCTAAACATGCCCAAATGCCTGTACCTATGCCCGTCTAAAGTTAAACCTAAACCGAAATCTTCTGTGCCACCATTTTGCAGCAGTTTAAAGAAGTACACTGGGAAAGATTTTTCTGCTAGAAAGAAACTGCAGGCGGCGTGCCTGAACTGAGAATATCATGCTGCACGAGCTCTTTGGCCTCAGATGCTAGAAGTGCCATGAGTGGGAAGTATAAAGAAACGGGACTTTACTTTCTCCGTGATCATCAACCTTTGTGGATTCTCTTTGTTCTAGACGCCTGAAATAAAGACAGTTGTCCTGAGTCACCTAAACCTCCACCGAGTGAGGCGCGGGAACTTGCCGGTATCAGAGAATTCCGAAGAAGGCTGAACGTCCACAATTAAATGTTAATTGCCCAGAAAGAAGCGCCAGCCGGATCAGCCTGGGAAACAAGCTTCCATTAGACAATGAAGATGTGAGAATCTGGTACGGCCACAGTTCACGGTTTCCATAGATCCATGCAATTCCGTGTTGAATTTCTGTCCGAAAATGAAACCGCTGGAGCCTCTGTTCAGCAGGTCCTGGTGTAGCTCCCAGAGGCACAATGGTGCTCCTCTAGAATTTGGACGAAAAACGTTTTCACGGGAATAAGCAACCTTGATCAAGCCAGGTGGGTCTTGGAAAAACGAAATTGCTGCGTGTGCCTGCAATACTGACAAGCACTCACCTGTGTCACTCTATGGCGCATTCAGCACAGGAATCTGCATCGATTGAGCCAACACAAAGGAAAGTTCAGGGAGGCAGCACCCGTTTAGAAAAGCATTTGTTCTTCAAAGAGGAGGCCAATATTGTGAAACGACATACCCATGGCAAATAGTTTTCATCGGCAGTTTCATGGAGCAATATTGCGGGGAGAGAAAAGGCACCACCTGAGGGAGGCACGCTCAAAAAAACTACGTAGGGCAGGAGACGGGTCGCCCCCAGGCACTAGGGGTGTCGGGCCTCAACATTGTAAGCAGAGTTCACTGAAGTCCCTCAGTGAAGTTTTCTCCGGTGTCCTTCGTCTACGTTCCTAAAATTTACTCTGCGGTTTCTGATGACTCTGGGTTACGAACGGCCACCATTCGCCGTTCTCCTTACACTCGTGCGTCTCCATCGACCTTAAAGGAAAGGGAGGACACGCAGATGCTGGCAGCTAAATTCAGCAGAGTTTGTCTCAACACAAAAGAGACAGCTCTGTGGGGACCCGTCTTCCATGGTAAAACATTTCCTAACGAATAAGAAATCTTCCCATGGCAATGACAATGTGAGAGAATTGCCACCGGTGGATTTGCCGATGTGCCTATAAACATCTTCTTCAGGCCATGAAGTAGTGAAGCACGGGAACCCAGGCGCTTCACCCTTTTTCCTAGACCAGTGAAACTTAAAGAGCCACTATTGACCTGTGTGACATGACGTTGCTGGAAGCATCAGTGTACAGAGGCATGGGAACCTCAAAGGAGTTTCTTCCGTGTGTAAATAACAACCAGGCTGAACTTCATGGCAGGGTTCCAGATTGCCAGGAATTCCACGGGCTGTATTGCTCAGAGATAGAACCTACTGCTTGGGGCACACTTAATCTGAAAAACTTGCTGGACTCACGGCTTTCCCAAAGACCCAAGATTCTCAAAGAGCGAGCGTAAGTTTGACGCAAAAACAAACTGCCGGTGGCGCCTTTGGACCTTGAAACCGGCAAGAAGCAAGATTTCCCTTAAACCACGAATCTCAGAAACATTGTGACAGTGAAGGAAAACCAGTGAGAGCAGATGTACTTCCCATAATCCAACACTTAAATTAGACCTCATACCTAAATCCTATCCTAAAAACAACCCTAATCCTAACCCTAAACTAGGTGAAAAGCTAACCCTAGGTGTAAACCTAAACAGAGATGTAACCCTAAGCCTAGGTCTAACTGTATTCTCCTAACCTGAAACTTAACCCTAACCTAAGGCTCACCCTAAAGCAAGCCCTAACCATAACCGTATGTCTACCCTAAGTCTAACCCTAATCCTAACCCCAAATCTGATGTGAACATGCAGCTCCCCCTACAACTAACCTTACTCCTAACCGTCATTCTTCGCCTGAACCTAACAACTCTATCCCTCACCTTCAATCGAAGCCTCCATAGCACCGTTAATGTAATCCAATCCCTTAAACTAGACAGAGAGCTAAACTTAACCATAACCCAAACGGATGTAACACACAAACCGTAAGCCTGAACCCAACTCTTAACCTCGCACACTGTCTAACCCTCACACAAATATTAACCCCAACCCATATCTAAACGGTCAAGTTTACCGTAGGCCTAAATGAGACAATAGGTTCGCTCATCCTTAAGCACTAAACCCTACTCTTACCTTCCACCTCACACTGCCCCTACATTTGATCCTCAGACTTACCATAACCCGAATCCTCACACAGCCGTAACTCTAACGTGAACTCTAACTCTGTCCCTAAACATGCCCAAATGCCTGTACCTATGCCCGTCTAAAGTTAAACCTAAACCGAAATCTTCTGTGCCACCATTTTGCAGCAGTTTAAAGAAGTACACTGGGAAAGATTTTTCTGCTAGAAAGAAACTGCAGGCGGCGTGCCTGAACTGAGAATATCATGCTGCACGAGCTCTTTGGCCTCAGATGCTAGAAGTGCCATGAGTGGGAAGTATAAAGAAACGGGACTTTACTTTCTCCGTGATCATCAAGCTTTGTGGATTCTCTTTGTTCTAGACGCCTGAAATAAAGACAGTTGTCCTGAGTCACCTAAACCTCCACCGAGTGAGGCGCGGGAACTTGCCGGTATCAGAGAATTCCGAAGAAGGCTGAACGTCCACAATTAAATGTTAATTGCCCAGAAAGAAGCGCCAGCCGGATCAGCCTGGGAAACAAGCTTCCATTAGACAATGAAGATGTGAGAATCTGGTACGGCCACAGTTCACGGTTTCCATAGATCCATGCAATTCCGTGTTGAATTTCTGTCCGAAAATGAAACCGCTGGAGCCTCTGTTCAGCAGGTCCTGGTGTAGCTCCCAGAGGCACAATGGTGCTCCTCTAGAATTTGGACGAAAAACGTTTTCACGGGAATAAGCAACCTTGATCAAGCCAGGTGGGTCTTGGAAAAACGAAATTGCTGCGTGTGCCTGCAATACTGACAAGCACTCACCTGTGTCACTCTATGGCGCATTCAGCACAGGAATCTGCATCGATTGAGCCAACACAAAGGAAAGTTCAGGGAGGCAGCACCCCGTTTAGAAAAGCATTTGTTCTTCAAAGAGGAGGCCAATATTGTGAAACGACATACCCATGGCAAATAGTTTTCATCGGCAGTTTCATGGAGCAATATTGCGGGGAGAGAAAAGGCACCACCTGAGGGAGGCACGCTCAAAAAAACTACGTAGGGCAGGAGACGGGTCGCCCCCAGGCACTAGGGGTGTCGGGCCTCAACATTGTAAGCAGAGTTCACTGAAGTCCCTCAGTGAAGTTTTCTCCGGTGTCCTTCGTCTACGTTCCTAAAATTTACTCTGCGGTTTCTGATGACTCTGGGTTACGAACGGCCACCATTCGCCGTTCTCCTTACACTCGTGCGTCTCCATCGACCTTAAAGGAAAGGGAGGACACGCAGATGCTGGCAGCTAAATTCAGCAGAGTTTGTCTCAACACAAAAGAGACAGCTCTGTGGGGACCCGTCTTCCATGGTAAAACATTTCCTAACGAATAAGAAATCTTCCCATGGCAATGACAATGTGAGAGAATTGCCACCGGTGGATTTGCCGATGTGCCTATAAACATCTTCTTCAGGCCATGAAGTAGTGAAGCACGGGAACCCAGGCGCTTCACCCTTTTTCCTAGACCAGTGAAACTTAAAGAGCCACTATTGACCTGTGTGACATGACGTTGCTGGAAGCATCAGTGTACAGAGGCATGGGAACCTCAAAGGAGTTTCTTCCGTGTGTAAATAACAACCAGGCTGAACTTCATGGCAGGGTTCCAGATTGCCAGGAATTCCACGGGCTGTATTGCTCAGAGATAGAACCTACTGCTTGGGGCACACTTAATCTGAAAAACTTGCTGGACTCACGGCTTTCCCAAAGACCCAAGATTCTCAAAGAGCGAGCGTAAGTTTGACGCAAAAACAAACTGCCGGTGGCGCCTTTGGACCTTGAAACCGGCAAGAAGCAAGATTTCCCTTAAACCACGAATCTCAGAAACATAAAGAGCCACTATTGACCTGTGTGACATGACGTTGCTGGAAGCATCAGTGTACAGAGGCATGGGAACCTCAAAGGAGTTTCTTCCGTGTGTAAATAACAACCAGGCTGAACTTCATGGCAGGGTTCCAGATTGCCAGGAATTCCACGGGCTGTATTGCTCAGAGATAGAACCTACTGCTTGGGGCACACTTAATCTGAAAAACTTGCTGGACTCACGGCTTTCCCAAAGACCCAAGATTCTCAAAGAGCGAGCGTAAGTTTGACGCAAAAACAAACTGCCGGTGGCGCCTTTGGACCTTGAAACCGGCAAGAAGCAAGATTTCCCTTAAACCACGAATCTCAGAAACATTGTGACAGTGAAGGAAAACCAGTGAGAGCAGATGTACTTCCCATAATCCAACACTTAAATTAGACCTCATACCTAAATCCTATCCTAAAAACAACCCTAATCCTAACCCTAAACTAGGTGAAAAGCTAACCCTAGGTGTAAACCTAAACAGAGATGTAACCCTAAGCCTAGGTCTAACTGTATTCTCCTAACCTGAAACTTAACCCTAACCTAAGGCTCACCCTAAAGCAAGCCCTAACCATAACCGTATGTCTACCCTAAGGCTAACCCTAATCCTAACCCCAAATCTGATGTGAACATGCAGCTCCCCCTACAACTAACCTTACTCCTAACCGTCATTCTTCGCCTGAACCTAACTTAACTCTATCCCTCACCTTCAATCGAAGCCTCCATAGCACCGTTAATGTAATCCAATCCCTTAAACTAGACAGAGAGCTAAACTTAACCATAACCCAAACGGATGTAACACACAAACCGTAAGCCTGAACCCAACTCTTAACCTCGCACACTGTCTAACCCTCACACAAATATTAACCCCAACCCATATCTAAAGAGTCAAGTTTACCGTAGGCCTAAATGAGACAATAGGTTCGCTCATCCTTAAGCACTAAACCCTACTCTTACCTTCCACCTCACACTGCCCCTACATTTGATCCTCAGACTTACCATAACCCGAATCCTCACACAGCCGTAACTCTAACGTGAACTCTAACTCTGTCCCTAAACATGCCCAAATGCCTGTACCTATGCCCGTCTAAAGTTAAACCTAAACCGAAATCTTCTGTGCCACCATTTTGCAGCAGTTTAAAGAAGTACACTGGGAAAGATTTTTCTGCTAGAAAGAAACTGCAGGCGGCGTGCCTGAACTGAGAATATCATGCTGCACGAGCTCTTTGGCCTCAGATGCTAGAAGTGCCATGAGTGGGAAGTATAAAGAAACGGGACTTTACTTTCTCCGTGATCATCAAGCTTTGTGGATTCTCTTTGTTCTAGACGCCTGAAATAAAGACAGTTGTCCTGAGTCACCTAAACCTCCACCGAGTGAGGCGCGGGAACTTGCCGGTATCAGAGAATTCCGAAGAAGGCTGAACGTCCACAATTAAATGTTAATTGCCCAGAAAGAAGCGCCAGCCGGATCAGCCTGGGAAACAAGCTTCCATTAGACAATGAAGATGTGAGAATCTGGTACGGCCACAGTTCACGGTTTCCATAGATCCATGCAATTCCGTGTTGAATTTCTGTCCGAAAATGAAACCGCTGGAGCCTCTGTTCAGCAGGTCCTGGTGTAGCTCCCAGAGGCACAATGGTGCTCCTCTAGAATTTGGACGAAAAACGTTTTCACGGGAATAAGCAACCTTGATCAAGCCAGGTGGGTCTTGGAAAAACGAAATTGCTGCGTGTGCCTGCAATACTGACAAGCACTCACCTGTGTCACTCTATGGCGCATTCAGCACAGGAATCTGCATCGATTGAGCCAACACAAAGGAAAGTTCAGGGAGGCAGCACCCGTTTAGAAAAGCATTTGTTCTTCAAAGAGGAGGCCAATATTGTGAAACGACATACCCATGGCAAATAGTTTTCATCGGCAGTTTCATGGAGCAATATTGCGGGGAGAGAAAAGGCACCACCTGAGGGAGGCACGCTCAAAAAAACTACGTAGGGCAGGAGACGGGTCGCCCCCAGGCACTAGGGGTGTCGGGCCTCAACATTGTAAGCAGAGTTCACTGAAGTCCCTCAGTGAAGTTTTCTCCGGTGTCCTTCGTCTACGTTCCTAAAATTTACTCTGCGGTTTCTGATGACTCTGGGTTACGAACGGCCACCATTCGCCGTTCTCCTTACACTCGTGCGTCTCCATCGACCTTAAAGGAAAGGGAGGACACGCAGATGCTGGCAGCTAAATTCAGCAGAGTTTGTCTCAACACAAAAGAGACAGCTCTGTGGGGACCCGTCTTCCATGGTAAAACATTTCCTAACGAATAAGAAATCTTCCCATGGCAATGACAATGTGAGAGAATTGCCACCGGTGGATTTGCCGATGTGCCTATAAACATCTTCTTCAGGCCATGAAGTAGTGAAGCACGGGAACCCAGGCGCTTCACCCTTTTTCCTAGACCAGTGAAACTTAAAGAGCCACTATTGACCTGTGTGACATGACGTTGCTGGAAGCATCAGTGTACAGAGGCATGGGAACCTCAAAGGAGTTTCTTCCGTGTGTAAATAACAACCAGGCTGAACTTCATGGCAGGGTTCCAGATTGCCAGGAATTCCACGGGCTGTATTGCTCAGAGATAGAACCTACTGCTTGGGGCACACTTAATCTGAAAAACTTGCTGGACTCACGGCTTTCCCAAAGACCCAAGATTCTCAAAGAGCGAGCGTAAGTTTGACGCAAAAACAAACTGCCGGTGGCGCCTTTGGACCTTGAAACCGGCAAGAAGCAAGATTTCCCTTAAACCACGAATCTCAGAAACATTGTGACAGTGAAGGAAAACCAGTGAGAGCAGATGTACTTCCCATAATCCAACACTTAAATTAGACCTCATACCTAAATCCTATCCTAAAAACAACCCTAATCCTAACCCTAAACTAGGTGAAAAGCTAACCCTAGGTGTAAACCTAAACAGAGATGTAACCCTAAGCCTAGGTCTAACTGTATTCTCCTAACCTGAAACTTAACCCTAACCTAAGGCTCACCCTAAAGCAAGCCCTAACCATAACCGTATGTCTACCCTAAGGCTAACCCTAATCCTAACCCCAAATCTGATGTGAACATGCAGCTCCCCCTACAACTAACCTTACTCCTAACCGTCATTCTTCGCCTGAACCTAACTTAACTCTATCCCTCACCTTCAATCGAAGCCTCCATAGCACCGTTAATGTAATCCAATCCCTTAAACTAGACAGAGAGCTAAACTTAACCATAACCCAAACGGATGTAACACACAAACCGTAAGCCTGAACCCAACTCTTAACCTCGCACACTGTCTAACCCTCACACAAATATTAACCCCAACCCATATCTAAACGGTCAAGTTTACCGTAGGCCTAAATGAGACAATAGGTTCGCTCATCCTTAAGCACTAAACCCTACTCTTACCTTCCACCTCACACTGCCCCTACATTTGATCCTCAGACTTACCATAACCCGAATCCTCACACAGCCGTAACTCTAACGTGAACTCTAACTCTGTCCCTAAACATGCCCAAATGCCTGTACCTATGCCCGTCTAAAGTTAAACCTAAACCGAAATCTTCTGTGCCACCATTTTGCAGCAGTTTAAAGAAGTACACTGGGAAAGATTTTTCTGCTAGAAAGAAACTGCAGGCGGCGTGCCTGAACTGAGAATATCATGCTGCACGAGCTCTTTGGCCTCAGATGCTAGAAGTGCCATGAGTGGGAAGTATAAAGAAACGGGACTTTACTTTCTCCGTGATCATCAACCTTTGTGGATTCTCTTTGTTCTAGACGCCTGAAATAAAGACAGTTGTCCTGAGTCACCTAAACCTCCACCGAGTGAGGCGCGGGAACTTGCCGGTATCAGAGAATTCCGAAGAAGGCTGAACGTCCACAATTAAATGTTAATTGCCCAGAAAGAAGCGCCAGCCGGATCAGCCTGGGAAACAAGCTTCCATTAGACAATGAAGATGTGAGAATCTGGTACGGCCACAGTTCACGGTTTCCATAGATCCATGCAATTCCGTGTTGAATTTCTGTCCGAAAATGAAACCGCTGGAGCCTCTGTTCAGCAGGTCCTGGTGTAGCTCCCAGAGGCACAATGGTGCTCCTCTAGAATTTGGACGAAAAACGTTTTCACGGGAATAAGCAACCTTGATCAAGCCAGGTGGGTCTTGGAAAAACGAAATTGCTGCGTGTGCCTGCAATACTGACAAGCACTCACCTGTGTCACTCTATGGCGCATTCAGCACAGGAATCTGCATCGATTGAGCCAACACAAAGGAAAGTTCAGGGAGGCAGCACCCGTTTAGAAAAGCATTTGTTCTTCAAAGAGGAGGCCAATATTGTGAAACGACATACCCATGGCAAATAGTTTTCATCGGCAGTTTCATGGAGCAATATTGCGGGGAGAGAAAAGGCACCACCTGAGGGAGGCACGCTCAAAAAAACTACGTAGGGCAGGAGACGGGTCGCCCCCAGGCACTAGGGGTGTCGGGCCTCAACATTGTAAGCAGAGTTCACTGAAGTCCCTCAGTGAAGTTTTCTCCGGTGTCCTTCGTCTACGTTCCTAAAATTTACTCTGCGGTTTCTGATGACTCTGGGTTACGAACGGCCACCATTCGCCGTTCTCCTTACACTCGTGCGTCTCCATCGACCTTAAAGGAAAGGGAGGACACGCAGATGCTGGCAGCTAAATTCAGCAGAGTTTGTCTCAACACAAAAGAGACAGCTCTGTGGGGACCCGTCTTCCATGGTAAAACATTTCCTAACGAATAAGAAATCTTCCCATGGCAATGACAATGTGAGAGAATTGCCACCGGTGGATTTGCCGATGTGCCTATAAACATCTTCTTCAGGCCATGAAGTAGTGAAGCACGGGAACCCAGGCGCTTCACCCTTTTTCCTAGACCAGTGAAACTTAAAGAGCCACTATTGACCTGTGTGACATGACGTTGCTGGAAGCATCAGTGTACAGAGGCATGGGAACCTCAAAGGAGTTTCTTCCGTGTGTAAATAACAACCAGGCTGAACTTCATGGCAGGGTTCCAGATTGCCAGGAATTCCACGGGCTGTATTGCTCAGAGATAGAACCTACTGCTTGGGGCACACTTAATCTGAAAAACTTGCTGGACTCACGGCTTTCCCAAAGACCCAAGATTCTCAAAGAGCGAGCGTAAGTTTGACGCAAAAACAAACTGCCGGTGGCGCCTTTGGACCTTGAAACCGGCAAGAAGCAAGATTTCCCTTAAACCACGAATCTCAGAAACATTGTGACAGTGAAGGAAAACCAGTGAGAGCAGATGTACTTCCCATAATCCAACACTTAAATTAGACCTCATACCTAAATCCTATCCTAAAAACAACCCTAATCCTAACCCTAAACTAGGTGAAAAGCTAACCCTAGGTGTAAACCTAAACAGAGATGTAACCCTAAGCCTAGGTCTAACTGTATTCTCCTAACCTGAAACTTAACCCTAACCTAAGGCTCACCCTAAAGCAAGCCCTAACCATAACCGTATGTCTACCCTAAGTCTAACCCTAATCCTAACCCCAAATCTGATGTGAACATGCAGCTCCCCCTACAACTAACCTTACTCCTAACCGTCATTCTTCGCCTGAACCTAACAACTCTATCCCTCACCTTCAATCGAAGCCTCCATAGCACCGTTAATGTAATCCAATCCCTTAAACTAGACAGAGAGCTAAACTTAACCATAACCCAAACGGATGTAACACACAAACCGTAAGCCTGAACCCAACTCTTAACCTCGCACACTGTCTAACCCTCACACAAATATTAACCCCAACCCATATCTAAACGGTCAAGTTTACCGTAGGCCTAAATGAGACAATAGGTTCGCTCATCCTTAAGCACTAAACCCTACTCTTACCTTCCACCTCACACTGCCCCTACATTTGATCCTCAGACTTACCATAACCCGAATCCTCACACAGCCGTAACTCTAACGTGAACTCTAACTCTGTCCCTAAACATGCCCAAATGCCTGTACCTATGCCCGTCTAAAGTTAAACCTAAACCGAAATCTTCTGTGCCACCATTTTGCAGCAGTTTAAAGAAGTACACTGGGAAAGATTTTTCTGCTAGAAAGAAACTGCAGGCGGCGTGCCTGAACTGAGAATATCATGCTGCACGAGCTCTTTGGCCTCAGATGCTAGAAGTGCCATGAGTGGGAAGTATAAAGAAACGGGACTTTACTTTCTCCGTGATCATCAAGCTTTGTGGATTCTCTTTGTTCTAGACGCCTGAAATAAAGACAGTTGTCCTGAGTCACCTAAACCTCCACCGAGTGAGGCGCGGGAACTTGCCGGTATCAGAGAATTCCGAAGAAGGCTGAACGTCCACAATTAAATGTTAATTGCCCAGAAAGAAGCGCCAGCCGGATCAGCCTGGGAAACAAGCTTCCATTAGACAATGAAGATGTGAGAATCTGGTACGGCCACAGTTCACGGTTTCCATAGATCCATGCAATTCCGTGTTGAATTTCTGTCCGAAAATGAAACCGCTGGAGCCTCTGTTCAGCAGGTCCTGGTGTAGCTCCCAGAGGCACAATGGTGCTCCTCTAGAATTTGGACGAAAAACGTTTTCACGGGAATAAGCAACCTTGATCAAGCCAGGTGGGTCTTGGAAAAACGAAATTGCTGCGTGTGCCTGCAATACTGACAAGCACTCACCTGTGTCACTCTATGGCGCATTCAGCACAGGAATCTGCATCGATTGAGCCAACACAAAGGAAAGTTCAGGGAGGCAGCACCCCGTTTAGAAAAGCATTTGTTCTTCAAAGAGGAGGCCAATATTGTGAAACGACATACCCATGGCAAATAGTTTTCATCGGCAGTTTCATGGAGCAATATTGCGGGGAGAGAAAAGGCACCACCTGAGGGAGGCACGCTCAAAAAAACTACGTAGGGCAGGAGACGGGTCGCCCCCAGGCACTAGGGGTGTCGGGCCTCAACATTGTAAGCAGAGTTCACTGAAGTCCCTCAGTGAAGTTTTCTCCGGTGTCCTTCGTCTACGTTCCTAAAATTTACTCTGCGGTTTCTGATGACTCTGGGTTACGAACGGCCACCATTCGCCGTTCTCCTTACACTCGTGCGTCTCCATCGACCTTAAAGGAAAGGGAGGACACGCAGATGCTGGCAGCTAAATTCAGCAGAGTTTGTCTCAACACAAAAGAGACAGCTCTGTGGGGACCCGTCTTCCATGGTAAAACATTTCCTAACGAATAAGAAATCTTCCCATGGCAATGACAATGTGAGAGAATTGCCACCGGTGGATTTGCCGATGTGCCTATAAACATCTTCTTCAGGCCATGAAGTAGTGAAGCACGGGAACCCAGGCGCTTCACCCTTTTTCCTAGACCAGTGAAACTTAAAGAGCCACTATTGACCTGTGTGACATGACGTTGCTGGAAGCATCAGTGTACAGAGGCATGGGAACCTCAAAGGAGTTTCTTCCGTGTGTAAATAACAACCAGGCTGAACTTCATGGCAGGGTTCCAGATTGCCAGGAATTCCACGGGCTGTATTGCTCAGAGATAGAACCTACTGCTTGGGGCACACTTAATCTGAAAAACTTGCTGGACTCACGGCTTTCCCAAAGACCCAAGATTCTCAAAGAGCGAGCGTAAGTTTGACGCAAAAACAAACTGCCGGTGGCGCCTTTGGACCTTGAAACCGGCAAGAAGCAAGATTTCCCTTAAACCACGAATCTCAGAAACATAAAGAGCCACTATTGACCTGTGTGACATGACGTTGCTGGAAGCATCAGTGTACAGAGGCATGGGAACCTCAAAGGAGTTTCTTCCGTGTGTAAATAACAACCAGGCTGAACTTCATGGCAGGGTTCCAGATTGCCAGGAATTCCACGGGCTGTATTGCTCAGAGATAGAACCTACTGCTTGGGGCACACTTAATCTGAAAAACTTGCTGGACTCACGGCTTTCCCAAAGACCCAAGATTCTCAAAGAGCGAGCGTAAGTTTGACGCAAAAACAAACTGCCGGTGGCGCCTTTGGACCTTGAAACCGGCAAGAAGCAAGATTTCCCTTAAACCACGAATCTCAGAAACATTGTGACAGTGAAGGAAAACCAGTGAGAGCAGATGTACTTCCCATAATCCAACACTTAAATTAGACCTCATACCTAAATCCTATCCTAAAAACAACCCTAATCCTAACCCTAAACTAGGTGAAAAGCTAACCCTAGGTGTAAACCTAAACAGAGATGTAACCCTAAGCCTAGGTCTAACTGTATTCTCCTAACCTGAAACTTAACCCTAACCTAAGGCTCACCCTAAAGCAAGCCCTAACCATAACCGTATGTCTACCCTAAGGCTAACCCTAATCCTAACCCCAAATCTGATGTGAACATGCAGCTCCCCCTACAACTAACCTTACTCCTAACCGTCATTCTTCGCCTGAACCTAACTTAACTCTATCCCTCACCTTCAATCGAAGCCTCCATAGCACCGTTAATGTAATCCAATCCCTTAAACTAGACAGAGAGCTAAACTTAACCATAACCCAAACGGATGTAACACACAAACCGTAAGCCTGAACCCAACTCTTAACCTCGCACACTGTCTAACCCTCACACAAATATTAACCCCAACCCATATCTAAAGAGTCAAGTTTACCGTAGGCCTAAATGAGACAATAGGTTCGCTCATCCTTAAGCACTAAACCCTACTCTTACCTTCCACCTCACACTGCCCCTACATTTGATCCTCAGACTTACCATAACCCGAATCCTCACACAGCCGTAACTCTAACGTGAACTCTAACTCTGTCCCTAAACATGCCCAAATGCCTGTACCTATGCCCGTCTAAAGTTAAACCTAAACCGAAATCTTCTGTGCCACCATTTTGCAGCAGTTTAAAGAAGTACACTGGGAAAGATTTTTCTGCTAGAAAGAAACTGCAGGCGGCGTGCCTGAACTGAGAATATCATGCTGCACGAGCTCTTTGGCCTCAGATGCTAGAAGTGCCATGAGTGGGAAGTATAAAGAAACGGGACTTTACTTTCTCCGTGATCATCAACCTTTGTGGATTCTCTTTGTTCTAGACGCCTGAAATAAAGACAGTTGTCCTGAGTCACCTAAACCTCCACCGAGTGAGGCGCGGGAACTTGCCGGTATCAGAGAATTCCGAAGAAGGCTGAACGTCCACAATTAAATGTTAATTGCCCAGAAAGAAGCGCCAGCCGGATCAGCCTGGGAAACAAGCTTCCATTAGACAATGAAGATGTGAGAATCTGGTACGGCCACAGTTCACGGTTTCCATAGATCCATGCAATTCCGTGTTGAATTTCTGTCCGAAAATGAAACCGCTGGAGCCTCTGTTCAGCAGGTCCTGGTGTAGCTCCCAGAGGCACAATGGTGCTCCTCTAGAATTTGGACGAAAAACGTTTTCACGGGAATAAGCAACCTTGATCAAGCCAGGTGGGTCTTGGAAAAACGAAATTGCTGCGTGTGCCTGCAATACTGACAAGCACTCACCTGTGTCACTCTATGGCGCATTCAGCACAGGAATCTGCATCGATTGAGCCAACACAAAGGAAAGTTCAGGGAGGCAGCACCCGTTTAGAAAAGCATTTGTTCTTCAAAGAGGAGGCCAATATTGTGAAACGACATACCCATGGCAAATAGTTTTCATCGGCAGTTTCATGGAGCAATATTGCGGGGAGAGAAAAGGCACCACCTGAGGGAGGCACGCTCAAAAAAACTACGTAGGGCAGGAGACGGGTCGCCCCCAGGCACTAGGGGTGTCGGGCCTCAACATTGTAAGCAGAGTTCACTGAAGTCCCTCAGTGAAGTTTTCTCCGGTGCCCTTCGTCTACGTTCCTAAAATTTACTCTGCGGTTTCTGATGACTCTGGGTTACGAACGGCCACCATTCGCCGTTCTCCTTACACTCGTGCGTCTCCATCGACCTTAAAGGAAAGGGAGGACACGCAGATGCTGGCAGCTAAATTCAGCAGAGTTTGTCTCAACACAAAAGAGACAGCTCTGTGGGGACCCGTCTTCCATGGTAAAACATTTCCTAACGAATAAGAAATCTTCCCATCGCAATGACAATATGAGAGAATTGCCACCGGTGGATTTGCCGATGTGCCTATAAACATCTTCTTCAGGCCATGAAGTAGTGAAGCACGGGAACCCAGGCGCTTCACCCTTTTTCCTAGACCAGTGAAACTTAAAGAGCCACTATTGACCTGTGTGACATGACGTTGCTGGAAGCATCAGTGTACAGAGGCATGGGAACCTCAAAGGAGTTTCTTCCGTGTGTAAATAACAACCAGGCTGAACTTCATGGCAGGGTTCCAGATTGCCAGGAATTCCACGGGCTGTATTGCTCAGAGATAGAACCTACTGCTTGGGGCACACTTAATCTGAAAAACTTGCTGGACTCACGGCTTTCCCAAAGACCCAAGATTCTCAAAGAGCGAGCGTAAGTTTGACGCAAAAACAAACTGCCGGTGGCGCCTTTGGACCTTGAAACCGGCAAGAAGCAAGATTTCCCTTAAACCACGAATCTCAGAAACATTGTGACAGTGAAGGAAAACCAGTGAGAGCAGATGTACTTCCCATAATCCAACACTTAAATTAGACCTCATACCTAAATCCTATCCTAAAAACAACCCTAATCCTAACCCTAAACTAGGTGAAAAGCTAACCCTAGGTGTAAACCTAAACAGAGATGTAACCCTAAGCCTAGGTCTAACTGTATTCTCCTAACCTGAAACTTAACCCTAACCTAAGGCTCACCCTAAAGCAAGCCCTAACCATAACCGTATGTCTACCCTAAGGCTAACCCTAATCCTAACCCCAAATCTGATGTGAACATGCAGCTCCCCCTACAACTAACCTTACTCCTAACCGTCATTCTTCGCCTGAACCTAACTTAACTCTATCCCTCACCTTCAATCGAAGCCTCCATAGCACCGTTAATGTAATCCAATCCCTTAAACTAGACAGAGAGCTAAACTTAACCATAACCCAAACGGATGTAACACACAAACCGTAAGCCTGAACCCAACTCTTAACCTCGCACACTGTCTAACCCTCACACAAATATTAACCCCAACCCATATCTAAAGAGTCAAGTTTACCGTAGGCCTAAATGAGACAATAGGTTCGCTCATCCTTAAGCACTAAACCCTACTCTTACCTTCCACCTCACACTGCCCCTACATTTGATCCTCAGACTTACCATAACCCGAATCCTCACACAGCCGTAACTCTAACGTGAACTCTAACTCTGTCCCTAAACATGCCCAAATGCCTGTACCTATGCCCGTCTAAAGTTAAACCTAAACCGAAATCTTCTGTGCCACCATTTTGCAGCAGTTTAAAGAAGTACACTGGGAAAGATTTTTCTGCTAGAAAGAAACTGCAGGCGGCGTGCCTGAACTGAGAATATCATGCTGCACGAGCTCTTTGGCCTCAGATGCTAGAAGTGCCATGAGTGGGAAGTATAAAGAAACGGGACTTTACTTTCTCCGTGATCATCAACCTTTGTGGATTCTCTTTGTTCTAGACGCCTGAAATAAAGACAGTTGTCCTGAGTCACCTAAACCTCCACCGAGTGAGGCGCGGGAACTTGCCGGTATCAGAGAATTCCGAAGAAGGCTGAACGTCCACAATTAAATGTTAATTGCCCAGAAAGAAGCGCCAGCCGGATCAGCCTGGGAAACAAGCTTCCATTAGACAATGAAGATGTGAGAATCTGGTACGGCCACAGTTCACGGTTTCCATAGATCCATGCAATTCCGTGTTGAATTTCTGTCCGAAAATGAAACCGCTGGAGCCTCTGTTCAGCAGGTCCTGGTGTAGCTCCCAGAGGCACAATGGTGCTCCTCTAGAATTTGGACGAAAAACGTTTTCACGGGAATAAGCAACCTTGATCAAGCCAGGTGGGTCTTGGAAAAACGAAATTGCTGCGTGTGCCTGCAATACTGACAAGCACTCACCTGTGTCACTCTATGGCGCATTCAGCACAGGAATCTGCATCGATTGAGCCAACACAAAGGAAAGTTCAGGGAGGCAGCACCCGTTTAGAAAAGCATTTGTTCTTCAAAGAGGAGGCCAATATTGTGAAACGACATACCCATGGCAAATAGTTTTCATCGGCAGTTTCATGGAGCAATATTGCGGGGAGAGAAAAGGCACCACCTGAGGGAGGCACGCTCAAAAAAACTACGTAGGGCAGGAGACGGGTCGCCCCCAGGCACTAGGGGTGTCGGGCCTCAACATTGTAAGCAGAGTTCACTGAAGTCCCTCAGTGAAGTTTTCTCCGGTGCCCTTCGTCTACGTTCCTAAAATTTACTCTGCGGTTTCTGATGACTCTGGGTTACGAACGGCCACCATTCGCCGTTCTCCTTACACTCGTGCGTCTCCATCGACCTTAAAGGAAAGGGAGGACACGCAGATGCTGGCAGCTAAATTCAGCAGAGTTTGTCTCAACACAAAAGAGACAGCTCTGTGGGGACCCGTCTTCCATGGTAAAACATTTCCTAACGAATAAGAAATCTTCCCATCGCAATGACAATATGAGAGAATTGCCACCGGTGGATTTGCCGATGTGCCTATAAACATCTTCTTCAGGCCATGAAGTAGTGAAGCACGGGAACCCAGGCGCTTCACCCTTTTTCCTAGACCAGTGAAACTTAAAGAGCCACTATTGACCTGTGTGACATGACGTTGCTGGAAGCATCAGTGTACAGAGGCATGGGAACCTCAAAGGAGTTTCTTCCGTGTGTAAATAACAACCAGGCTGAACTTCATGGCAGGGTTCCAGATTGCCAGGAATTCCACGGGCTGTATTGCTCAGAGATAGAACCTACTGCTTGGGGCACACTTAATCTGAAAAACTTGCTGGACTCACGGCTTTCCCAAAGACCCAAGATTCTCAAAGAGCGAGCGTAAGTTTGACGCAAAAACAAACTGCCGGTGGCGCCTTTGGACCTTGAAACCGGCAAGAAGCAAGATTTCCCTTAAACCACGAATCTCAGAAACATTGTGACAGTGAAGGAAAACCAGTGAGAGCAGATGTACTTCCCATAATCCAACACTTAAATTAGACCTCATACCTAAATCCTATCCTAAAAACAACCCTAATCCTAACCCTAAACTAGGTGAAAAGCTAACCCTAGGTGTAAACCTAAACAGAGATGTAACCCTAAGCCTAGGTCTAACTGTATTCTCCTAACCTGAAACTTAACCCTAACCTAAGGCTCACCCTAAAGCAAGCCCTAACCATAACCGTATGTCTACCCTAAGGCTAACCCTAATCCTAACCCCAAATCTGATGTGAACATGCAGCTCCCCCTACAACTAACCTTACTCCTAACCGTCATTCTTCGCCTGAACCTAACTTAACTCTATCCCTCACCTTCAATCGAAGCCTCCATAGCACCGTTAATGTAATCCAATCCCTTAAACTAGACAGAGAGCTAAACTTAACCATAACCCAAACGGATGTAACACACAAACCGTAAGCCTGAACCCAACTCTTAACCTCGCACACTGTCTAACCCTCACACAAATATTAACCCCAACCCATATCTAAAGAGTCAAGTTTACCGTAGGCCTAAATGAGACAATAGGTTCGCTCATCCTTAAGCACTAAACCCTACTCTTACCTTCCACCTCACACTGCCCCTACATTTGATCCTCAGACTTACCATAACCCGAATCCTCACACAGCCGTAACTCTAACGTGAACTCTAACTCTGTCCCTAAACATGCCCAAATGCCTGTACCTATGCCCGTCTAAAGTTAAACCTAAACCGAAATCTTCTGTGCCACCATTTTGCAGCAGTTTAAAGAAGTACACTGGGAAAGATTTTTCTGCTAGAAAGAAACTGCAGGCGGCGTGCCTGAACTGAGAATATCATGCTGCACGAGCTCTTTGGCCTCAGATGCTAGAAGTGCCATGAGTGGGAAGTATAAAGAAACGGGACTTTACTTTCTCCGTGATCATCAACCTTTGTGGATTCTCTTTGTTCTAGACGCCTGAAATAAAGACAGTTGTCCTGAGTCACCTAAACCTCCACCGAGTGAGGCGCGGGAACTTGCCGGTATCAGAGAATTCCGAAGAAGGCTGAACGTCCACAATTAAATGTTAATTGCCCAGAAAGAAGCGCCAGCCGGATCAGCCTGGGAAACAAGCTTCCATTAGACAATGAAGATGTGAGAATCTGGTACGGCCACAGTTCACGGTTTCCATAGATCCATGCAATTCCGAGTTGAATTTCTGTCCGAAAATGAAACCGCTGGAGCCTCTGTTCAGCAGGTCCTGGTGTAGCTCCCAGAGGCACAATGGTGCTCCTCTAGAATTTGGACGAAAAACGTTTTCACGGGAATAAGCAACCTTGATCAAGCCAGGTGGGTCTTGGAAAAACGAAATTGCTGCGTGTGCCTGCAATACTGACAAGCACTCACCTGTGTCACTCTATGGCGCATTCAGCACAGGAATCTGCATCGATTGAGCCAACACAAAGGAAAGTTCAGGGAGGCAGCACCCGTTTAGAAAAGCATTTGTTCTTCAAAGAGGAGGCCAATATTGTGAAACGACATACCCATGGCAAATAGTTTTCATCGGCAGTTTCATGGAGCAATATTGCGGGGAGAGAAAAGGCACCACCTGAGGGAGGCACGCTCAAAAAAACTACGTAGGGCAGGAGACGGGTCGCCCCCAGGCACTAGGGGTGTCGGGCCTCAACATTGTAAGCAGAGTTCACTGAAGTCCCTCAGTGAAGTTTTCTCCGGTGTCCTTCGTCTACGTTCCTAAAATTTACTCTGCGGTTTCTGATGACTCTGGGTTACGAACGGCCACCATTCGCCGTTCTCCTTACACTCGTGCGTCTCCATCGACCTTAAAGGAAAGGGAGGACACGCAGATGCTGGCAGCTAAATTCAGCAGAGTTTGTCTCAACACAAAAGAGACAGCTCTGTGGGGACCCGTCTTCCATGGCAAAACATTTCCTAACGAATAAGAAATCTTCCCATCGCAATGACAATATGAGAGAATTGCCACCGGTGGATTTGCCGATGTGCCTATAAACATCTTCTTCAGGCCATGAAGTAGTGAAGCACGGGAACCCAGGCGCTTCACCCTTTTTCCTAGACCAGTGAAACTTAAAGAGCCACTATTGACCTGTGTGACATGACGTTGCTGGAAGCATCAGTGTACAGAGGCATGGGAACCTCAAAGGAGTTTCTTCCGTGTGTAAATAACAACCAGGCTGAACTTCATGGCAGGGTTCCAGATTCCCAGGAATTCCACGGGCTGTATTGCTCAGAGATAGAACCTACTGCTTGGGGCACACTTAATCTGAAAAACTTGCTGGACTCACGGCTTTCCCAAAGACCCAAGATTCTCAAAGAGCGAGCGTAAGTTTGACGCAAAAACAAACTGCCGGTGGCGCCTTTGGACCTTGAAACCGGCAAGAAGCAAGATTTCCCTTAAACCATGAATCTCAGAAACATTGTGACAGTGAAGGAAAACCAGTGAGAGCAGATGTACTTCCCATAATCCAACACTTAAATTAGACCTCATACCTAAATCCTATCCTAAAAACAACCCTAATCCTAACCCTAAACTAGGTGAAAAGCTAACCCTAGGTGTAAACCTAAACAGAGATGTAACCCTAAGCCTAGGTCTAACTGTATTCTCCTAACCTGAAACTTAACCCTAACCTAAGGCTCACCCTAAAGCAAGCCCTAACCATAACCGTATGCCTACCCTAAGGCTAACCCTAATCCTAACCCCAAATCTGATGTGAACATGCAGCTCCCCCTACAACTAACCTTACTCCTAACCGTCATTCTTCGCCTGAACCTAACTTAACTCTATCCCTCACCTTCAATCGAAGCCTCCATAGCACCGTTAATGTAATCCAATCCCTTAAACTAGACAGAGAGCTAAACTTAACCATAACCCAAACGGATGTAACACACAAACCGTAAGCCTGAACCCAACTCTTAACCTCGCACACTGTCTAACCCTCACACAAATATTAACCCCAACCCATATCTAAAGAGTCAAGTTTACCGTAGGCCTAAATGAGACAATAGGTTCGCTCATCCTTAAGCACTAAACCCTACTCTTACCTTCCACCTCATACTGCCCCTACATTTGATCCTCAGACTTACTATAACCCGAATCCTCACACAGCCGTAACTCTAACGTGAACTCTAACTCTGTCCCTAAACATGCCCAAATGCCTGTACCTATGCCCGTCTAAAGTTAAACCTAAACCGAAATCTTCTGTGCCACCATTTTGCAGCAGTTTAAAGAAGTACACTGGGAAAGATTTTTCTGCTAGAAAGAAACAGCAGGCGGCGTGCCTGAACTGAGAATATCATGCTGCACGAGCTCTTTGGCCCCAGATGCTAGAAGTGCCATGAGTGGGAAGTATAAAGAAACGGGACTTTACTTTCTCCGTGATCATCAACCTTTGTGGATTCTCTTTGTTCTAGACGCCTGAAATAAAGACAGTTGTCCTGAGTCACCTAAACCTCCACCGAGTGAGGTGCGGGAACTTGCCGGTATCAGAGAATTCCGAAGAAGGCTGAACGTCCACAATTAAATGTTAATTGCCCAGAAAGAAGCGCCAGCCGGATCAGCCTGGGAAACAAGCTTCCATTAGACAATGAAGATGTGAGAATCTGGTACGGCCACAGTTCACGGTTTCCATAGATCCATGCAATTCCGTGTTGAATTTCTGTCCGAAAATGAAACCGCTGGAGCCTCTGTTCAGCAGGTCCTGGTGTAGCTCCCAGAGGCACAATGGTGCTCCTCTAGAATTTGGACGAAAAACGTTTTCACGGGAATAAGCAACCTTGATCAAGCCAGGTGGGTCTTGGAAAAACGAAATTGCTGCGTGTGCCTGCAATACTGACAAGCACTCACCTGTGTCACTCTATGGCGCATTCAGCACAGGAATCTGCATCGATTGAGCCAACACAAAGGAAAGTTCAGGGAGGCAGCACCCGTTTAGAAAAGCATTTGTTCTTCAAAGAGGAGGCCAATATTGTGAAACGACATACCCATGGCAAAGAGTTTTCATCGGCAGTTTCATGGAGCAATATTGCGGGGAGAGAAAAGGCACCACCTAGGGAGGCACGCTCAAAAAAACTACGTAGGGCAGGAGACGGGTCGCCCCCAGACACTAGGGGTGTCGGGCCTCAACATTGTAAGCAGAGTTCACTGAAGTCCCTCAGTGAAGTAAGGAGCCACTATTGACCTCTGTGACATGACGTTGCTGGAAGCATCAGTGTACAGAGGCATGGGAACCTCAAAGGAGTTTCTTCCGTGTGTAAATAACAACCAGGCTGAACTTCATGGCAGGGTTCCAGATTCCCAGGAATTCCACGGGCTGTATTGCTCAGAGATAGAACCTACTGCTTGGGGCACACTTAATCTGAAAAACTTGCTGGACTCACGGCTTTCCCAAAGACCCAAGATTCTCAAAGAGCGAGCGTAAGTTTGACGCAAAAACAAACTGCCGGTGGCGCCTTTGGACCTTGAAACCGGCAAGAAGCAAGATTTCCCTTAAACCATGAATCTCAGAAACATTGTGACAGTGAAGGAAAACCAGTGAGAGCAGATGTACTTCCCATAATCCAACACTTAAATTAGACCTCATACCTAAATCCTATCCTAAAAACAACCCTAATCCTAACCCTAAACTAGGTGAAAAGCTAACCCTAGGTGTAAACCTAAACAGAGATGTAACCCTAAGCCTAGGTCTAACTGTATTCTCCTAACCTGAAACTTAACCCTAACCTAAGGCTCACCCTAAAGCAAGCCCTAACCATAACCGTGGGTCTACCCTAAGTCTAACCCTAATCCTAACCCCAAATCTGATGTGAACATGCAGCTCCCCCTACAACTAACCTTACTCCTAACCGTCATTCTTCGCCTGAACCTAACTTAACTCTATCCCTCACCTTCAATCGAAGCCTCCATAGCACCGTTAATGTAATCCAATCCCTTAAACTAGACAGAGAGCTAAACTTAACCATAACCCAAACGGATGTAACACACAAACCGTAAGCCTGAACCCAACTCTTAACCTCGCACACTGTCTAACCCTCACACAAATATTAACCCCAACCCATATCTAAACGGTCAAGTTTACCGTAGGCCTAAATGAGACAATAGGTTCGCTCATCCTTAAGCACTAAACCCTACTCTTACCTTCCACCTCACACTGCCCCTACATTTGTTCCTCAGACTTACCATAACCCGAATCCTCACACAGCCGTAACTCTAACGTGAACTCTAACTCTGTCCCTAAACATGCCCAAATGCCTGTACCTATGCCCGTCTAAAGTTAAACCTAAACCGAAATCTTCTGTGCCACCATTTTGCAGCAGTTTAAAGAAGTACACTCGGAAAGATGAGCGAACCTATTGTCTCATTTAGGCTTATGGTAAACTTGACTGTTTAGATATAGGTTGGGTTTAATATTTGTGTGAGGTTTAGACAGTGTGCGAAGTTAAGAGTTGGGGTCAGGCTTACGGTTTGTGTGTTACATCCGTTTTCATTAAGGTTAAGTTTAGCTCTCTGTCTAGTTTAAGGGATTGGTTTACATTAACGGTGAAATTGAGGTATCGATTGAAGGTGAGGGATAGAGTTAACTTAGGTTCAGGCGAAGGATGACGGTTAGGAGTAAGGTTAGTTGTAGGAGAAACTGCATGTTCACATCAGATTTGGGGTTAGGATTAGGCTTAGCCTTAGGGTAGACATACGGTTAGCGTTAGTGCTTGGTTTAGGGTGAGCCTTTGGTTAGGGTTAATTTTAAGTTTAGGAGTATACAGAGCTAGACCTAGGCTTAGGGTTACATCTCTGTTTAGGTTCAGACCTAGCGTTAGGTTTTCACCTAGGTTAGGGTTAGGATTAGGGTTGGTGAATGTGCTGTCATTCACTGCATCTCCCTGCCACTGACCCGATGGGAGACCCAGCACCATCAGGAGGAGGAAGAGATAGGAGGCAGACATTTCTGTATCAAAGGCTCCCTGACTCAGAAGGGTTTGGAATCCCCTGATTGCATGGCGGTGATGGGGGTGGTCTCATTAAGTAAGAAACCACAACAGGCATTTGTCTAGGAGTGTTCCTGGCTGTTATAGGAGTTTGGGGCTATGAATAGCATACTAAGGTGCAGGCACCTCAGTTCCACAAGAAAGTGTCTCCAGGGATGATTCTTGAATAAAGTTGGATGACAGAGATGGGAGTGATGTGACTAACAGGCATACCTTGAATTAGTAGGCTCTCCAAATTCCAATATTTGAAATTACAAAATCAGAGTTCCAAGGTAGCAGTGTTGTTTGATTTGAACATATGCATCCACTAACTCATGAATTAATTTTTCTTTGTGAGGTCTGAGAGTTATGAACACGCCAGATATTCTTCTGACTGAGGGAAAATCAGAAAACCAAGCAACTGAGCTAGAAATGACCAATCTCTTCTTTCAATACCAAATCTATTCTGACTCATAGGAACCCTATAAGACTGATTAGAACTCATTGAGCTGCTTCTGACTATAATTATTTACAGGAATAGGCAATGTCATCTTACATATTTACATAGATAGATAGATAACATACGAAATAAACAGTTAATTAAATTATAAAGCAGTACATATGGCTCATCGCCATTCACTCCTATGAGAGAGTTGTGAGACACTGGCAGTCCTTCAAGTCTTGAGGGCTGCTGGGTAGTCCTCTGTAGAGCAATTCAGGCTATCTGGCTACAGGCAGCACACAGCAAGTCAGGTCAACAGTCAGCCAGATGACAGGGTCCGACAGTCCCCAGCTCAAAAGATGTAGATTACAATGGTGTGGAGGATCAGGTCTTGAAGGAACCTCAAATTACAGCGACACAGTCCATGGATTAGGTGTCCCACAGGTAGTGTAGCTTGCAAATTGAGGCAAAGAAAAAGTAAGGTAGCTGCACACTGGTCCGATGATCAATGATCAAAGAGCAAGAGACAAGAGAGGCGAGGCTCTCCGAGCTATTTATCTCTCCGCACTTCAATTAATGTTTTTATTAGCCAGGTTGGCACAATAAACTGACAACCTCAGCTCCCGAGTGATCCCTGCACTCTGAAGAAGAAACATTGAGGTCTTTTAGACTCAGATTTCTGGATTTGTTTGTAGTCCCCATCTCCTCGGGTTGGGCTTGACCGGTCGCTTAATCAAGGTGTACTGCATCTTTCAAAATACTGAAATATGGAAATGATAGAAAATATGGCCTCAAGGAAAATGCAATAGATTTTTTCTCCAGTTGTCTATTGTACACTAAACAGACATGAAACCTTGTAGCTTAAAATCACAAGATCTTTTTGTTTTTCATTTGTTGCTTGACTTTCCTATTTACTCTTATAATGCACATATATGATTTCAGAGGACACTCTCATCTCTGTTGTCTTCTTTGTGTGTATGTCCTTTGCTGTGTTCGATAGTATATGGATGCCCTGCAGTGGGGCACTTGCGTGTGTCCCTGCCTCCTTATAGATGGTCTCTATAGCTCTGGGATTTACATTAGGTCCTTGACCCATCTTGTATTCATTTTTGTACATGGCTGAGGTTTGGGTTGTCTTTCATTCTTCTGAGGGTGACGAGTCAATTGTGCCAACCCCATTGTTGAAGATAACGTCGCTCTCCCTTATACAGTTCCTATGGCCTTTGTTGAAGAGTTGCCTGTATGTGGATGGATTATTTATTAGTTTTCTATTCTATTTCATTGATCAACATATCTATCATTGTATGAGTACCAGGCTGTTTTTACTGCTGTGGCGGTGTAATACTTTTGAGGTCAGTTTGTGTGAGTCCCCCTAACTTGATCCAAATATTTTTGGGTCCCTTGATTATCCTAGGATTCTCCATATAAAGTGAGTAATTATTTTCCAGTTCTTTAAAGGGTTAAATTGGCATTTGGATCACGATTACATTGTACTTAGTGACAGTACTGGGTAGTTTTAACATTTCCTTTTTATTGGGCCTCTTTCTCCCTGAACATGGTATATTGAGAATGTGAACAGACTTGCATTGGGAAGCATAAACATTCCTGAATCATGGCATCTTGCTGAACAAGAGAGACAGAAAATAGAGAAGACACAAAGAGGCTTTGGACCAGTGCTGAGTTCGACCTGCACACTTCCTACTAAAGATGAGAGTCATATGGGAGCCACATTCTGTTTTCATATGGTTTGTTCCCTAACTTGCTGCCTACATAACTATAGCCGGGAAATCAATGTCACAATTGGGAAATTCTATGGAAGCCTCTGCTCTCAGTCTGTCCCTTCAGAAGTAACATCACCAAGTCTTTCTCTTCAGGCATCACTTGGTAAGTTTGAATAGCCAGTCTTTCTGATTTAATTCAAATAGCTCACCTCTGGCAGTACCCTGTCGCTCCATCTTCCCTCAATTTCATTAGATCCAAATCACCAAGTTTCCATGAGTTTCATCTGGACCTTGATCCTGAGGACTGCCTGGCAAAATCATTTTACTCCACACGAAAAAAGGCTGATATTTCTGAAGAATATTTTCTTTGTTATGATACAGCTCTTTAAGTGTATGAAATATCAGGGATAGGCAAAGCTGGTAGTATAAACAGGATAGGCAAAGCTGGTAGTATAATCATTAAGAGATTCTCTGAGGGAAACTGCAAGATGGAGAAGAACACCAATATCACAACAGAAAAACAGTCCTGAATGTCCCCATCTGCACCTGCTCCTGGACCTGAGGCTTGACTCTGTGGGTCTTGCGCGCCCCTTGGGGGCCTGTTTCCTCCCTGAAGGGGAGGTTTGTGTCCTGGTTCAGTCTGAATTCTCCTCACTGTGATGGTAGCACAGAAATAAAAAGGCATGTCCTCGAATTCCAGGCTGTTCATATGCAGATGCAGCAGTTCTTGGAGATACAAAAACATCTTGGAGAAGTCTTTGTAGTATGCACCATCACCACTTGACACCCACTGCAGGTCCTTCCCTGGAGCCTGGTGGACACAGATCATGCATAGCTATTGAAGGGCAATCTTGAGGTTGCACTGGAGAATCTCAGAGACCCCCAAGGAACCCCATACTCCACTAGCTGCACCTCACTCTGGACTTCTGCAAACACAGATATCCATGGCAGGAAAACCATCAGACATGTTCACCGTGTCTCCCACTCACACCCAAGCACACAAACTGGTTCATGACAAAATCACCTGTTAAAATAGCAACAAGGACAAGCCCCTTTCAACTATGAGGCCAGGCTTTCTGTGTTGTGCTCAGTCCTGATCACTGAGTTGGGACTCCTGAGAATCCAGGAGCACTTCCAGAGCTGCAGGGTTGGGGCTGTGTTGGCTTTTATCAGCAGAGGGAGGGGTGGATTTGCATTCCCTCCTACTACATAGCAATAAATGAAGTTGCATGACTTCTGAGATCCGAGGGTTCTGTTCCTAGAACAGATATGAGTGTTTTAAGTGTGTTGGAAAGGGCATGCTGACAATATCCTTGGTAACATGTATTATATTACTGTTCTATGCTAAATTTTTATCATATATAATTCATTTTATTCTTCTACTAACACAATACATAAGATTATATTGATAGATTTCTGGTTTTTAGGAATAATACTACATACAGAGATGTAAAAATGTTTTTTATATCTATGAAGGATTCACAGCATTTCCTTCTTAATGTCCCTTGAGATTTTGGAAGAGGCAAGGTTGAGGTTGTCCTCAGGACTAATAATAAGAGTTGTCATACAAGGAAGGCAAGGGGAAGGTGGGGGAGAAGGTGAAGTTGGGGGGGAAGGGGGAAACTGATCACAATGATCTACATGTAACCCACTCCCTGGTTATAAAACAGAAAAGTGGGTGAAGGTAGATATCAGACAATGTAAGAGATGACAAAATAATAATTTATAAATTATCAAGGGTTCAGGAGGGAGGGGTGAGTTGGGAGGGAAGAGGAAAATGAGCTGATACCAAAGGCTCAAGTAGAAAGACAATGTTTTGAGAATGATGATGACAACAAATGTACAAATGTGCTTGACATAATGGATGGATGTATCTATTATGATTGATAAGAGTTGTACAAGCTCCCAATAAAGTGATTTTTTTAAAAAAGGTCAGTGTTGTAAGATGGATGAGCAAAAATTTCCAAATTAATTCTTAGGACTGCTCTTGCTACCCTTGAAGAATAAGTAGGTACAAAGCCCTAAAGAGTTTAAAAGGGAAAAAGGAAATGTGGCACAAATTCTTTGCCCTTTTTCTCATCATTGCAGTTTTCCATTTTCTTAAAACATTTTCATATGAGCCCTGGTCATTATGCTGAAGCCTTTTAAAATTGCTACAGGACAGGGGTCCTACAGGCAATAGACCAATTATTGGGCAGTTAGCATGTCTTCTTCCCACTAAAGCATCGTGTTCTGAATGAAGGCGGGTTTAGAGTTCTGGGTCATGTGGTTGTTGTGGATGGATGGTATTGAGTCAGTTTTGACCCACAGGGACCCTGAGCACAGCAGAACAGAACACTGTCTGGTCCTGCACCGTCCGTTCTCAAGATCCTATGCTTGAGCTGTCTGGGGGACAGATAATTAAGGACAAATGAGGGAGAAATTTATTCATAAGTTTTGAGGGGGAAACCTGGCAGTTTAAAATTTATTATCTAGGAGAAATGGCAGAAAAAGTACAAACAATATAATGAAGCATTTCAAATATGTTTCTTTGTTCTTTGTCCGTTGGCTTGCTTTTTAATTGTGAGGAGCTCAGGCTTTGCTTCTGAGCATTTGCAAAGGAACACTTGAATGGTGTAGATACTTTCTATGGACGTCATTCCTTCATGTCACAGAAGGCTGAGCTGGGACAAGCAATTGCACAGTGTATCTGCATGGAAAACATGGCTCTAGAGAAAAGGCACATTATGGTGTGGCAGAAGGCAGGGACAAGGCTATGTCAGATGGTTGCTGGTGAATTATAGGAGACGGAGGCTGTCAGGACAGTGCAGTAATGAGCAGTTTGTTATTTTCTGCATCATTCATCTTAGGACCTACCATCAGGGAAGATGTTACTGTGATGGAAACTTCCAGTTCCTTTCATGTGCAAAGACATCGTGGTGAGAATGAGTAGGAATAAACTTAGGGAAGGGGGAACATGGATATCCAGGATGAGGGGGATTCCCTTGTTCTTGGAGTAGAACAGAGAGATAGCAGGGTTGTGAATGGGGAGGCAGGGACAGGAGTGGAGTGCTGGAAACTGTGATACTGGTAGGAAGTCAACTGCAGCCTGCCCCATGACTCCTGGAGATAAAGTGGTCCTGTGACCAAAAAGATGTGCTTTAACCATGCCAAACATTTTCTATGGCCTCATATGCATGTTAAAAAGGCAAAACAGAAAATCAAAAAAGAAAGAAAAAAGTACTAGGCCACCATGGTTTGGAAAAATAACCAAACCAAACCAAATACAAAACCCTGCATATTCTGAAGAATTAAATTTAAAACATAGGATAACTGCTTAAATTTCAACTAAATCATTAACTAAATGATTGTCAGAATACTTCTCAAAGTGTGGTGGAAGGATATACTATTAAATTTCCAGCCAATACAAAAACACTTAATGGTTATCTTTACCCAGACCTCCATCCCTCCATTTCCCCTGAGTCTAGTTGAAAAGTATTTATCTGAGCGTCATGAGAATTCTGACACAGGGACCCCTGAAAGTGTCATTTCTTGTCCTTCAGGGACAGACTGTTGCTGTAAGACAGAATATATTCTCGTGTTACAACATAACTTTTGAAATCAAAGATATAAGGAGTAGGCATATAATTAATATTTTTAAATTAGAGATAGATTCCCTAGGGAACTGTGAGATTTAGAAGAATCCACATGTGACCACAAGCCTTGAAACTCCAGATGCTCCTGCTCTGGGGCTGAGTCCTATGCTCTGTGGGTCCTGAGCACCTCCCTGGAGACCAGTCTCCTCCCTACAGGGGAAGTTTGTGTCTGGGCTCTCACTGAGTTCCCCTCACTGTGTCTCTTGTACAGTAATGCATGGACATGTCCTCAACTTTCAGATTATTCATTTGAAGATAAGAGTGTGTTCTTGGAGTTATCTCTGGAGATAGTAAATGGACCCTTAGCGAAGTTGGTGTAGAATATGTACCATCACCACTAATGGCTGCGATCCACTGCAGGCCCTTTCCTGGAGCCTGGCGGATTCAGTGCATGTAAGAGTCACTGAAAGTGAATCCAGAGTCTGCACAGGAGAGTCTCAGAGAGCCACCAGGCTTTGTTAGTTCACCTCCAGACTCCGCTAGCTGCACCTCACCCTGGACACCTGCAAACACAGAGGCACTCTGATTATACAACCCACATACAAACAATTGCCCTCACAATTTTAAACACACAGAGCAAAGTCTATCACAATTGCCATGTAAAATAGCCAAAAATGAATGCCAAAGTCTGGCCAAAATTCATGGTGTGTCCTATGGACTAGCTCCTGGGCACAAATGGAAATATCAGAGACCCCAGAGACTGGGGCTTTCCTCTGAGATCTCCCACATCAGGGACTGTGGCCAGCTTATCAGCAGGCAGAGAGCTACATTTGCATGTCCCCTGAAATTTGAAGCAGATGAGTAGAGATCATGGGCCAGAGTTCTCCCTCAGACTCAAAGAAACACAAGCACTCTCAAGGGAAAACAGAACTCTTAGTTAGGATTTTTATCAAGCATTGCTTTAATCATTGTATATTATCAATATTTTTGAAAAGTACTTTCTAATTTATAAACCTTATATTACAGACACAACAACCTTTGTGACATAAGAGCTCATACTGCATCCTCTCCCATCCCTTTTAAGAGATGGGTACACATGATTATGATGGGTAACTCTATAATCTGTTTCTTGTATTACAAGGGAATCTTATTAGATGTTTTTTGTTTTGTTTTGTCTTGTTTTTTGCTTTCCATGGAATTTCCACATTTCAGTGATACTCTTTAACTTTGGGCCTGAAGTTGATCATAGAATGTGTACAGAAAACATGAAGAATGAAATCTCCTCCCTGGTCCTACTTCTTTTGTCATGATCAGGAAAACTCGATATTGATTATTTAACTTTATCTCCTAAAAGTCACTTTTCTTTTAATTGGCTTACTTAATGTGTTCCTTCCACTTCATTTGAGTTCTTATATTTATTAGTTTCCTCCCCCACCCCCTGCCCTCCTAACTTATGATATAGCATACTCATCGTTTTCTGGTTCCAGTAAATGGAAACAGCAGTCATTAATTAATTCAGTCCAACACAGCCATTAAGGCTATGAAAATCATTAACTACATGTACTAGCTATCAATGATACAAATAGCATTTGTATATAAAACAGGTATTCATGAATACATACAATGTCATATTTGCATCTGTGTTAAACCAGGTTGTCTAGCGAAACAAGTCCATTGCTACTCATATATGTGTAAAAGATAACTTTATATCAAGAAGTAATTACACATCAATAAAACATCCCAGCCAGTACAGATAAAATTTATAAGTTCAATATTAGCTCATAGGTCTGATATTAGCCCATATGTCTGAATTCCTCTTTTAAGTCACATAGCACATGCAATGATGCTGAATGCAGGATGATCGCAGGCAAGTGGAAAGTCCTGGGGATCCAATGGCAGTGGACGCATCTTCAGGGCTTTGGTTGCCATCACTGTGGCTCCACGTGGCTTGTCAACATGAAAATGAGAGAGAGAGAGAGAGAGAGAGAGAGAGAGAGAGAGAGAGAGAGAGAGAGAGAGAGAGAGAGAGAGAGAGAGAGAGAGAGATCTACCTCTTCTAATGGGAGATTCAAGAAAACACGTCCGAGAAGACTCATAAGAAGGCCACACGCACAAGAAGGGATCACCATGCTTTGATCTGATTGATGGGCTAGAATCCACCCCTTCACCTTCAGTCTTTTATTAAGTTAACATGAAATTGTGTAACTACCACAGCATAAAATCTACAAATGTATAAACAGCGCAATATCTGTGGGGTTTTGTAATAAATATTCACAGAGTGGTCATTTTGGAGGGAACTGAAACTCTAGATGCTAATAGGATGCTCCTTGTTCCCATGCCTCCCCCATTTCTATGGTCTCAGAATTCTTGCCCCTGTCCTTTCCACAACCCAAGTTATCCCCATAGACCAATACCATCATCACAGGGACGTTTGTGTTTGTGATGGTAGTGAGTCCTCTGTTTCCCTCACACATTAATGGACAGCCACGTCCTCAGTGTCATTGAGCTCAGATGCAGGGAGAACAGATTTGAGTCTGTATATTTTTCTGGAGCTTGAGCATCATCAGTTCCTTAAAGATGAGATGTTGTTTTCTGCTATTGAAATATATTGCTCACAACTACTGCAACCTTTTCTGAAGGTTTTGGCAGCTCCAGCTCCAGCAGCATCTAGGCATCAGAGACAGCAAAGCCTATGCAGAGGATCTGTGATGATTTCTCACTCTTGGACCCAAATCTTGGACAACTAGGAACAGGGAAAATAATCACTGATGACAAGTAATGGAAGCCTCAGTAATCCAGCCCATTTTTGGAATCTTGACACTGCTAGAGAGAAGTAATAGCTAGGCAGAGGAATCTCCACAGGACATTGATGTCCTATGGAAAAGGTCTATGGATCCTAGAGAACCCTGTCTATGATGAAATGTTTTTCGCTAGGTTTGAGACTTTACCTGGAAATTGATGAAGTGCTCTGCATATTAGAAGCCCAGGAATAAAGAAGAGAAGTTCCCAATCTTCTCAGAAACTGCAAGTGTGACCCCATCATCTTCTTTGTGCTAACACCAACACCACACTCACTGCCATCAGTGGATTCCGACTCATAGAGACTCTATATGACAGTGTATTCCATCATGTTGAAAAGCACACTCGACGAAAGGAACTGTGTTACCAACATGACTCCTGCTAGAAACAAACACAGGGCTGCATGACAGTGAAAGGGACCCGCTCTCCTTGGATCAAGCAAGGACTGAGGCAGAAGATTCCCCAAAGAAAGCCTCTGAAAAAGATGGTAGGCATGGCTTAAAGGTTTGGAAATATATACCAACAAGTAAATGTATAGGATTAAGGATGTGAAACATATTTCACAGGGATGGTTACGAATATGCATTAGGGTGAGGTTAAGATTCTTTTTTAAATTAATAAATCTTTTTATTGGGCTCATACAACTCTTATCACAATCCGTACATACATCAATTGAGCAAAGCACCCTTATACATTCTTTGCACTCGTCATTCTCAAAATTCACCTTCCACTTGGGTTCCTGGAATCAGCCCGGTTTCCCATTTTTCCCCCTTCCCCTCCCTCCCTGCTCCCCCCTTCCCCCTGGTCCCTTGATAGTTTATAAATAATTATTATATCTTATCTTACACTCCCCGGTGTCTCCCCTCACCCACCTCCCCATTGCCCATTTCCCAGAGAGGAGGTTACACATAGATCTCCAAGATTGGCTCTCCCTTTCTGCACCCCCTTCCATCCTGGTGTAGCCACTCCTACCGCGGGTATTGAGGGGTTCATCTGTCCTAGATTCCCTGTGTTTCCAGATACCTACTTTACCGCTGTACATCCTCTGGTATAACCAGGTCCGCAAGGTAGAATTGGGGTCATGGTAATTGGGAAGGGAGGAAGCGTTCAGGAACTAGAGGAAGGTTTTGAGTTTCATTGTTGCTACAGTGAACCCTGAGTGACTCATCTCCTCCACACTACCCCTCTGGAAGGGATGTCCAGCTGTCTACAGATGGGCATTGGGTCCCCATCATGCACTCCCCCTCATTCACGGTGATGTGATTCTCGCCACCACCCCACCTTTGTTGTTTGGGACCTGGTCTCCTCTGCCCTTCACGATCACCTATGTTGGTGAGCTGCTTCTGTGTGGGCTTTGTTGCTTCTGGGCTAGATGCCTGCTTATTTGCTTTCAAGCCTTTACGTCCCCAGATGCTATATCTCTCAGTAGCCGGGCAAGACACAGCTCCTTGTACTTCTTGGTTCCAAGTGTCTTATTTGACCTTTTGGGTGACTTTTGGTTCCTTGACCAAAATTCTTATGTTCCATGTGACCTGTGACCTGAAGGTTGGGAATGTCTTGGCGGACATGTTTGCCTGGCCAGAATGGATACTCATTTGGTGTAGTGGGATATTTTTTTTTGTGAGGAAAGAGCTCAACAGATACAGGATATCAGGAAGGGAAATACAGAATAATTGCAGGCAATAAATGAGGCACTCCAACATCCTGTGGCAACATCTCATATCTTAAGGAGAAGTTCCTTGGACAAGCTATGGAATTTACACTGTGACACAACCTTAAGCAGCTTGGGAAATAATCTCTAAGAGAATGTCCAAAGTTCATCTTATACTGTACTCCTTAGCTACTATATTCACAACAAATATAATCTTGTCACAAGGGATTAGTTATCAATGATAACTTTTTCCCAGAAATGGTACATCTATTGTTATTTTTAATCACTTTATTAGTGGTTCATACAACTCTTATAACAATCCATACATACATCAATTGTATAAAACACATTTGTACATTCATTGCCCTCATCATTCTCAAAATATTTACTCTCCACTTAAGCCCCTGGCATCAGGTCCTCATTTTGCCCCCTCCCTCCCCACTACCCCCTCCCTCATGAGCCCTTGATAATTTATAAATTATTATTTTGTCATATCTTGCCCTGTCCAATGTCTCCCTTCACCCACTTTTCTGTTGTCCATCCCTCAGGGAGGAGGTCACATGTAGATCTTTGTAATCGATTCCCCCTTTCCAACCCACCCTCCCTCTATGCTCCCAGTATCGCCACTCATACCACTGGTCCTGAAGGGATCATCCTCCCTGGATTCCTTGTGCTTCCAGTTCCTATCTGTACCAGTGTACATCCTCTGGTCATGCCAGACTTGCAAGGAAGAATTCGGATCATGATATGTGGGGGATGGGGGGATGGAGGAAGCATTTAGGAACGAGAGGAAAGTTGTATTTTTCACCGTTGCTACATCGCACCCTGACTGGCTCGTCTCCTCCCCAAGACCCCTCTGCAAGGGGTCTCCAGTGGCCTAATAATGGGCTGTGGGTCTCCTCTCCGCACTGCCCCCCTCATTTACTATGGTAAAAATTTTTGTTCTGATGATTCCTGATACCTGATCCCTTTGGCTCCTCGTGAGCCTACAGGCTGGTGTGCTTCTTCCACGTGGGCTTTGTTGCATTTGTGCTAGATGGCCGCTTGTTTACCTTCAAGCCTTTAAGACCCCAGACACTTTATCTTTTGATAGCTGGGCACCATCAGCTTTATTCACCACACTTGCTTATTCATCCACTTTGTCTTCAGCGATTGTGTTAGGAAGGTGAGAATCATAGAATGCCAATTTAGTAGAAGAAAGTATTCTTGCATTAAGGGAGTACTTGAGTGGAGGCCCAATGTCCTTCTGCTACCTTAATTCTAAACCTATAAATATGTGCACATAGATATAGTTCCCCATCCTCATACATTAATATATTTGCATATGTATTGTTTGTTTTCTTTCTTTCTTTTTTAGGAATTTGGCAGTGATTGGTAGATATATATGGGCAAGAAAAGTATATATTACTTCCCTTTTTGTTCCACCTTCCAAAGATCAAACTGGAGCTTCACTCAAAAATTAAAGAGTTTATTGAAGGAACAAAACAATCGAGGAATGGACAATAATAATTGTAAGGATTCACAAAGTCCCACCGTAAAAGTAAAATTTCAGAGTTTAAATGCAGAAGGATCCTGAAATTTAAAAGATTATTCCAATCCCTTGATCTTTACTACGTTTGGCTCAAATGGACAAGGCAATATCAAGGACACTATATAATGACTGAGTCATGTAACAATTTTTATTTGCTTTGCTTTGACTTTAGATATTGGGAGAGAGAGTGAATGCTCTTCCTGGCAGCTTGTTGTGGGAGTAGCTATGCTGACTTTTACTCATATTTTCTACACTTTCAACTGAGTTGAAACTAAAAATTAAAATTGTCGATCACAGGGCAGAATGTTGCAAGACCAACCACTTCTATGCAAATACCTTTTACAAGTTCAAACCTGTCCGATAGAGTCACTTTGGGTCACAATCAACTATTTGACAGTGAGAGTTTCCATGTACAATTTAGAAGACACTAGTACACTCTCTACGATTGTAAACAGGGTTTCCATTGAATCTGTTTGAGAGCTGTGGGAACAAAACCAACTCAAGACTCCGGAGAAAGGCCCACCTGTGCTCAGCTCTGAACCTGCTCCTGGATCCTGTGCTTGTTGTTTGTCCTGAGCTCCCCCTGCTGGTCAGTAAGCCCCATGCAGTCCAGCCCCAGAGCTGCCCTGTGAGGGTCACACTGACTGCCCTGTCTATGTCCACCTGCACTGAAATAGACAGATGGGTCCTCAGTGCTCACAGAGGTCAGGGGTAGGTCAATACTACAGAGGTTTATAGTAGGAGATCCCTGTTCACCATGGCCTCTCCCTGGCTGCTGCCTGAATCCAATCAATCCCAAATACCCTCTCCCTGAACCAAGGTCGTCCTATCTCAAGAGGCTTTGGAGTCTCCTCCTGAGGAGGCCACTTTTAACCAGGAAACTATACCAATCATTTTCTTATGAGTATAACTGACTGTTATAAGGTCTGGAACCCATGAGTAGTTTGCGAATGCCACAGCATTACCGCTCCACCAAGAGATTTCTCCAGAACTGTTTCCCACATCAAGTTGAATGCAGGCAAGTGAATGAAGCTAGAAAGCAAGCAAATAACATGTCTACTTATTAGAAAGAAGGAAAGAAGGTCTAATAATATTGGGAATGGATGTGTTGAGAAAGGGCCAGAAAATTTGAGCTGAGCATTTTCTTCAATTTTGACAATGCACCTGCTCATTCTTCAAGGGCATCAAGGACTGAACTCTGAGAATTTCATGAAGAAACTGTACTTAATCTGCTCTATAGCCCTACGGTTAATCATATGTTACACAGTGAGCCACTTAAGAGAAACCCAATCCAGTAAGAGGCGTCAGTGCCCCCATGTGGTGAGATGTCTCCCTGTCATGTCAGTGACCTGTGTTTTTATTCTCACTCTCTAGGAGACAACAGACACTGTGTCCTCTGGTGCTGGACTGAGAGATGCCTCTGAGACTCCTGCTCTGCAGCTGCATCAGGCTGAGGGTTTCTGCCCCTCTCAGGAAGGGGGTTCTCTCACCGTGTCTCTTGCACAGTAATACATGTTCTTCAGGCTGCTCCACTGCAGGTACGTGGTGCTGATGGAGTTGTCTGTGGAGATGGTGACTTTTCCTTGGAAGGATGGGTTGTACCTGGTATCAGAGTCAACAGGATAAATCATTCCTACCCATTCCAAGCCCTTTCCAGGTGGCTGCCTAATCCAGTGGCTCCAGCTTCCAGTAAAGCTGTACTCAGATGCCTTACAGGAGATCCTCGAAGATTCCCCAGGTCTTTTCACCTCTGCCCCAGACTGCACCAGGTCACCTGAGCACAGACACCAGTGGAGATAGGATTCAGAGATCAGATATTCCCTCTATACACACACGCCACCACCACCACCACCACCACCACCACCACCACCACCACCAACCCACCACCCCATTCATCTCAAATCCTGTGACGATCCTGACCTTGGAGAAGAGCAATGAGGAGAGCTAGGCTGGCAGAGCCCATCTTGCAAGGAGGATGGAAAGGGATCACACTGTGGTCCCCAGCTGGATGATGAGGGTGCTTCCCCTGTGGAGGTGGCCTGTGGATCTAAAATGGATGTCTTCACTTTGCATATTTCTTCCCTGCTCTCCATGTCAGACTCCTCCAGTCTTATAACCCTGGAAACCCAAGGTAGGAGGAGGTGCGTGTGTTGGGACTGCTGGGAGGGACAGAACCTGATCCTAGTAACATCCTGCAAAACACACACACACACACACACACACACACACACCACCACCACCACCACCACCACCACCACCACCACCACCACCACCACCACCAACACCATCACCACAACCACCACCACCACCCGGCACTGACACCTCACGCATGGAGAGTTTTGCACTGTGGCTCTCCACTCAGTGTATCTCTTAGTCCACACCCGGGGAGGAGTTGTTTCAAACCCAGTGTGAATCTGCAGCCCAAGGAGCCTGGGGTGTCACAAAGGGTCCCTCCTTACTGTCTGTGGGGAATGATGTCCAGATAGAGAGTACCTCTGTCTCCTTAGTGAAGACTTTGCAGAATCTGATTTCCCAAATGGTCCCTTCTTAGTAAACTCTCAGGTACCTCCTAGTACCCAGGTCTGCCCTGTGCTTCCTGCTGCCTGAGAAGAAATATAATCTGTCCCTAAACATTTCTCTGACCTACTCTGATCTAAACTAAAGAAAACAATCAGTGGGTTAACTTTTTCTCTCTCTGAGGAGGAGGCCTTGGGGTTCGGGGAACACAAAGAACCACTGACATAACAGCCCACAAAGACAATGTCCTACGTCTGGGTTTTGAGAGTAGTGACTGGGGACATTAAAACATATGAAGTGCAGCTAATTGTTTCTCCCTTTCCAGAGTGATGATAATTGAAGACAGATGGAAACCATTAGTCCAATGCTGTAATTAATCATAGATTCGAGTCTCCTGAACTCTCAGACCAGAAGAAACATATGGTGCCTTACTATCAGTACCCATTTCTTTGGAAAAGATAGCATTAGAAGGTGTTAGGAAGAGTGGGATAAAAAGTGAAACAATACACACAGAGAGAAACACACACACACACACACACACACACACAAAGAAAAGAGAAAAAAAGAATAGATTTACTGGTTGGTAGACTTGTGGAAGTCCTGAGACTGTGGTTGTCAGCCTCCCTTCAGGTCTGGGATAGAACTCAGCCCTTGGAAAAACTTCCAGCCAAATAACTGACAAGCCTACAAGGGAGCAATAGTCCTGGGGAGATACAATGACTTTAGAACAATCAAACTTCTGTGATTAAAAGGGCAACATTTATCCAGGGAAAAATTCATAATGTTTGGAAAGAAAAGGTAATTGTAACAGGAGTTTGTGTGCATTGCAGTCAATGAAATGAAACAAAAGTGCATGCATTTTTGAATGAACACTAATCTTCTCAGTATACCTTCATGCAATCCACAAAAAAAAAAAAATAAAGAGAAAATAAAATTCAAGCATTTCCCCTCAGTTTTCTCCTGATGAGGAGAGAGCACCCCAGGTTGTGGTTTATGCATTTGGGGTCTCCCAAGAAACAAACAAGGACCCAGAGAATGTGTCCTACTTCCATGCCTCATTCTCCTCCCTCTGTTCTCTGGAGTTGACGGTCATGCTAAAAACATCTTAATCTTGGTTCTCAGAGGCAGGAAGAGGACTAAAAACCACGACACAGGGAAAAATGAGATAGGGGAGGCTCCAATTCTGCTAGGAAACCTGTATCTTCCTCATCACACACTGAGTCTTGAATCAGGATCATGTGCCTGGTTGGCCTGAGACCCTGTGCCATGCATCCCAACCTTCCCTTCATGGTGCTTACAATCTGGTCTCACATAACTTTCCTTACCTACTTTTATCTGCATCACCACACGCATCAAATAAGTGATATATTCCTGTTGTGGAGACCCAGTTTCTTAAGAAAATCTCTTGAAGAGTGAGTCATTGTTGTATAACATCCATGTACAACTCCTTATGACACACCTCATGTTGTAGTTTGTGCATTTAGTCTTCAATTTATCTCAAATAGAAAAAAGTGTTATCTGAACACCCTCTGCCTGGACTCAGCCCAAATCCCCGAATCTGAATACACAATGACACTGGAGTTTGTTGATCGAGTTTCTTTATCTCCCTCTCCATCCTTCTATACATTTCCAATCTCTGCTCTATATCTATCTATCTATCTATCTATCTATCTATCTATCTATCTATCTATCTATCTATCTATCATAAATCTGTTAATTGGTCTACCAATCTACTGAACAATTGATTAAGTTATCATCTATTTTCTCTGTATATACTGTCCATATCTTGTATCTATCATCTATCTGTATTTATCTATCTATGTTCCTTTCCTATTTCCATCTATTTCATGCTTAACTTTATTTCTGAAATAAACCTCGGCTTAATGGGAGTATATTTGTTTTGTTCTTGGTGGAGTATGTTATATGTAGGTCATTGATTTTAGTTTACTAGACTCATTTATTTGTTTACTTATTTGATTCTTGATGTCCTTTTGGATCTTCTGTTTCAATGTTAAGTCAATAATTGAACATGTTAAATTGAATTACTCCATTATTTGGTTGCATTATGCTGTTATTTATTTATTGCATTAAAATATTAGCCAGAAGTTGTTTGATATATTTTGAAGAAATAATGACATATTCTCACCACCTGTCTGGTAGTTAATTATACTGTGGTGGCTTGTGTTTTGCTGACATGCTGGAAGATATGTCACTCTTATATCAAATGCCAGAAGGGTCACCCAAAGTGAGCAGATTTCAGCAAAGCTTCCAGACTAAGAACAGACAATGCAGAAGGACCCTTCTCCCTCTTCAGAGGAAGAAGCTGCTAAAACCTTATGCATAACGTTGAAGCATGGTTGAATACTGAAAGCCTAGGCAAAGGAAGTAGGAAATTGTTGAAGCTACTGCCAGATGGGCCACTCAGGTTTGAGGGCACTCAAAATGTTACTGAAGAGGAGCTGATTTCTTGAAGTCATCTTGATTTCCATGATGATGTGATTTGGGAGTTGAGCCATCAGGATCTCCATTTGCTGATGGGGCATGCCTCAAGGTAAAGAGAAACAGCTGCAGAAGTCTTCTTAGGAACAGAACTTGTAATTTGCATACTACGGATGTTGGGAAATTGGAAGTGGTCAAATATTAAATGGTATACATGTGTATTGATTGATATCCTAGGCATTAGTGAGCATAAGTGCACTGACCAGTATTGGCCAATTTGATCAGAAAATCATAGGAGTTACTATGCTGGGAACAGCACAGTCAAGAGAATGGCATGGAATTGTCAGAAAGGTTTTGCTAAACCCATCATGAAATACAGTACTCGCTGTGATAAGATTATATTTGCCTTCAAGGAAATCCAATCAATACAACTATTATCAAGGATTACTTGAACAATGCAAGTGCTGCCAAGTTTAGAATATCAATATAACACTAATAAATAAAAATTATATTTTTATTTGGTTCTTACTCCCCACTTTTTTTGCTGAGATTTCAATTCCATTATTATACATCCTACATGCAATAGGTCTGATTTTAAATATTTTTATACATTTACATTGTATTCCTATGTCATAAAAATAGAGAAAACCCTTGAGGGAAACAGCGAGATGGAGATGCATAACCAGACCACAAAAGGAAACCAGCCCTGAAACTGTCCCTCTGCACCTGCTCCTGAGTGTGTCCTGTGATCTGTGGGTTCTGAGCGCCCCCTGCTGCCCAGCTCCCTCCCAGCAGGGAGTTTGTGTCTGGGATCACACTCACTTCCTCTCATTTTCTCACAGAGTAACAGAGGGTCTTGTCTTTCATTTTCTTACCGTCCATTTGCAGATAAACTGTGTTCATGTCATTGTCTCTGCAGATATTGAATCAACCCTTCAGAGTCTGCATAGTTCTTAGTGCTGTAACGGAACTATTTACACAAATTGATGAACAAAGCTTACATACCAAGGTATCTTTATCCTCCTCTCTTGAGGGGTGATTTCATTTCACAGGAACGTTATGCTATTTTCAGGAAGTAATTGTCTTTGTTTCCCATCTTGAAATGCGTAACAAGTAAAGAAAGGATTCAGCGAAATATTCGGAGTCCCTGCCTCAGTGAGCACAGCTGCCATTCCCCCGGGTTTTCTGACGCTCTCAGGATATGGGTTTCACAGCGCTTGTCTCACACAGTCAGGTTGCAGTGTCCTTGGACTTCAGGCTGCTTATCCGTAGATAAGCTGTGCTGATGGGGGCATCCAAGGAGAAGACAGAGCCCTATGTGAATCCCTGGATATATGTTGATTTCCCAGTGTGGGTGTTGATCCAGCCATCCACTGAAAGCCTCTTCCGGGTACTTGTCAAACCCTATTCATTCCATCACTGGTGAAGGGGCTCACAGAAGTCCTACAAGACACCTTCACGAATCTCCCAACTTTTTCACCTCAGCCCCAGACTGCACTAACTGCATTTAGGCATGCACACCTGTGTGTGAGGACGTAAACCAGAAAGTGAGGGCTCTGGAGCTGCCACAGTGTTCGCTCCATTCCCATGTCTTATCTTACCCAGGGCGACTGCCAATAGGAAAATGAAGCTCCACAGTCACCCCTTCATGAGTGCACTTTGTTGTCAGTGGTTTAGGAATAACCTATGTGGCAATATCTTTGCTTAATGCTTCCCCAGGGGAATGGCTTCAGCCTTCAAATCTATAGAGCTCTCGTATGTGCATATAATTCACATTCATGAATGTATTCCTGGTCTAAATCAGTGATAAATAATAAGAAGCCTGGATAACTCTAGAGCAGCAATTCTCAACCTTCCTAATGCCACGACCCTTTAATACACTTCCTCATATTGCGGTGACCTCCCAACCATGAAATTATTTTTCATTGATACTCCATGACTGTAGTTTTGCTGCTTTTATAAATCAGATGACCCCTGTCAAAGGTTTGTTCGACCCCCCAAAGGGGTTTTGACCCCATTGAGACTGCTGCTTTAGAGCATCACACATAGTGATAGCTGAGCTGTTCATCTCAAGTGCATTCTGGAGTACTGATGGCTAATTGTGGGAATATCTCACCAAGTGAACTCACAGCTGGTCATGACTGGTACAGACGTATCCACGTACACACGTCTCCTATAATTTCATTCACTTCATAGGTGAGAGGTGACAAAATCAACTTCCCAAACACTAACACTGACCATTCAAGGGGGTTGTTTTAGGTGAAGTTGATTAGAAAAACAAACCCAGAGAGGTTAAGAGAGAGCTTTCTATCAAATAGCAATTGTACGTTGAGAAAACATCCAAGCCCAGTCCAGATCAAATCCATAAGCCTGATATTAGGCCATATGTCCAATACTAGTCCGTACATTTCTCTTGACTCACAGAGTATTCAGTGATGATGAGTGCAGGAAGGTCACAGTCTAGTGGCTGGAAAGTCTTGTGGATCCAATATCAGTGGAAGCCTCTTGGTGCTGGTGTGTGTATCCATGTGGTTCCTCCAGCTTTCTGCATGGGCCTCCCCACAGGGAGATGAAGCACAGACAAGGTGTGTCCCGCCTCCCAAGAGAGAGGAAATTCTCAGAATCGTCATGAGAAGGCCACACACACAAGTAAGCATCTTCAGGCTGTGAGCTGATTGACAGGCTAGACTCCACCCCTACACTTATTTATCAAGTTAACATGAAATTATGTAACTGCCACCACGGCTATTCCTCTGGTCTGTGAAGTGCAGTGATTTCTCACCGACTCCTGGGGTTGGGAGAGTCTTACTCATTTTACTGTATCCTCCTCTCTCTCACTTTTAATGTAATGAGCGTGTATTCCTAAATAGCCACCTATGTCTTCCATGAACTTAGCTTTTCTTACTCGTTGAAAAGAATTGAAACAAATGTATCATTTTAGCAGGCATATGCTTATTTCAACTACTCACATAAAAACCAGTCCACAAGAACAAAAAAATCATAGTGAATGGGGGTGGGGGAGTGTGGAATGGAGACCCAAAATCCGTTTGTAGGCCACTGGACATCCCCTTACAGAAGAGTCTTGGGGAGGAGACTAGCCAGTCAGGGTGTGATGTAGCAACTATGAAACATACAACTTTCCTTTAGTTGCTAAATACTTCCTCCTCCCCCACTATCATGATCCCAATTCTACCTTACAAATCTGGGTAGACCAGAGGATGTACACTGGTACAGATAGGAACTGGAAATGCAGGGAATATAAGGTGGATGATCTCTTCAGGACCACTGGTGTGAGGGGCGACACTGGGAGGGTGGGTTGGAAAGGGGAAACCAATTACAAGGATCTACATGTGACCTCCTTCCTACAGGATGGACAACAGAAAAGTGGGGGAAGGGAGACTTCAGAGAGTGCAAGATATGACACAATAATAATGTATAAATTATCAGGGGTTCATGAGGGAGGTAGAGTGGGAAGGAAGGGGAAAAACGAGCTGATTCCAGGGGCTTAAGTGAAGAACAAATGTTTTGAGAATGATGAGGGCAATAAATATACAAATGTACTTTACACAGTTGATATATGTATGGATTGTGATAAGAGATGTATGGACCCCTAATGAAATGATTAAAAAAAGGCAGGGAATAAAATTTTTAAAAAGGTCCACAAAACACAATGGAAGAAAAATTGAAAGGCAACCAATTGAATAATATACAAGTGTGTAAACTTCAAAAATCATACAAGACATCTTTTAAAATATAAAGGAAATTATCTTTATCACAGTAAGTCTGATATTATTCCATAAATAAATTCAATTATTTTGCAATATATACTTAAGATACATTAACAGGATTAACAAAAGTTGTACATTTTAATTAAAAAATAATATCAGCACTGTGAAAGAAAAAAGAGAGAGAAAACCCATAATATCAGGATATATTACTACAAAATTGGCAAAATGTGAAGAGTATAGTACACATTTTTATGAAAATACTGCCTTGTCTGAATGGTCCTAAAACAATCCAAGAGCTAAGAGCTCATAAGACCCACTAACCTCTGGATGGTTTTCATTTAAAGTCCAGGGGACTGGTTTCCAGGTTTCAGCTGGAAGAACTTGGGTACAAAGCAGAAGGGGTGATAAAATGTTGATCAGGTTTGCTTGATGTTGGGCCATGAGGCACCGCTTGCACTCATCCCCCATAACATCTATTCACATGGAGATTACCACAGCTCTGTGCCTGTGTGCCCACGTTGGGTCCTTTCTGGACCCCTCCAACTCCATTTCCGCTATGGACCCCTGCACTCTCTCTCTTGGCCTGTCTCCTCCTCTGAGTCAGTCATAAGCTCCGTTTTCTGCAATGTGAGTCACGGATGCACGGATGCTGGGAGTCCCTACATGCGGGCATCAGAGAACTGACATGGATTGACATATCAAAATGCCTCCAAAAATCTAGAGAGAGGTGCATTCAGAGAGGCACAGCAGTAATCTGCTTACCTGGATCAGAAACCACTGAAACCATGTATTTAAAAAAATATATGTATATATATAAATTAAAATGTGATAAATTTCTAGAGGCTGAGTACTGATTACTGAGACTGTGAGAAACCACTGGGGCCGGTCATTAGTGGAGCTCATGATCTAACTGTAAAACCTGTTGAGGTTCTCCAGTGAACATTCAAAACAAGTCCTCGTGTTTCTGGCCCTGGAGAAGAAGACCATTCTCAACTTGAAATATTTCACACCAGAGGAAGGTCATTTGTATTGTCTTTCCATAGCTGGGGGGTGAAATATTTCTCCTATCAACCACCCACCACACATCTTACCCATGATGCCTACGTTGAGAGTCGGGGGGGGGGGTAAGGGGGAAAAGAGGAATAGTCAACAGGGATAAACAGTCAAAGGTAAAGAATATGGATACTGCCGTGAAGCAAAGGAACACCAGCCAGTGAAGATATAAACTACAGCACAGGCATGAAGGTCAGAGCCCCACTACGAAGGTCCCATAACAGATTCAGGCTCAATTAGATGATCACACAGAAAATTCCTATTCTCTCACTTCATCACCATCCAGATTCCCAGCATAACAATTGTGGATTACAATTTAGAAAGGTAAAATTCTGCTCCTCTGAGGAGTAAAAATATAGATGTATAGTGAACATTAACATTTTCCACCTCTTGTCAGATTAGGATAAATCCTCACAAGACTCAGATATGAGAACAAGGGCAATAAATGTTTCCACCGTGCAGAAATAGTAAATAATAAGATGAAATTCTCATTTATCTGAATACATCAATCTCATTTGATTATGACGTTTCTGTGCAGTTAGTTTTTAGTCTGTGTAGCACATTGTGACATCTCAAATTTAATTCATTAGCATCTTTGAAAGTTTTCATGATTCATTTTATATTGAAAAACTGAACAGAGTGATTTTTTCAGTCACACAACCAATCAACATTTTTTAACAAACTGCTGTAGCTTGTCCAACTGAAGTGACAGGACACATGGTTGTGGAAATGGAGTGCTGAATGAAACAGAGTCCTTTTTCATATGAGAGGAGAACATGGGACAAAATGCTCTGCAGAGCACATTGAAATCTGCAAACAAAGAGTGAGAAGACTTAGGAGATGATCGCATTCTAATAGAGTAAAGCAGGTGCAGCAGTGAATAAAGCAAACATAAATAGCAATTAATTTATTTCAAAAACATAATGAAAGTAATGCCTGAAGCCAGATGTCTCAGTAAAATCTGTCAAGCTTTAAAAACAAAGTGAAAAGTGTTTATGATACATAAGTAGCATTATAACGAGCAAATTTGCCATTAATTTGTTGACTCAGTCAATAAACAGTTGACTAAGACTAGAATTCAGAATACTGAGCACCAGAAAAATGACATGAGGTTACTATTATTTAGGGAGAATCCAGACTGCATCACACTTGATAATGAGACGTTTCTTTGCTCCTGGACCCAATTCCTACAGGCATATCTAGGTCAGTCTCTCTAGATCTAAGTTGTGAATTGCTTATATTTGACTTATAGTCCATTCTGCATAATGTGTGAATTAAGTCACTGCCAACATTAATTCAGAACTCTCCTTATTAGTTAGTTGCCAATGTCATAGTTAACTTTACTTTTGAAATTGGAGGAAACATTAACTTTAATATATACCGTGACATTTTTTTTTTTAATGTATTGACCATTTTGACTCCAGGTCTACTACAGACTAGAACTGAACCCATATGGTTCCCTAGACTGTAATCTTTGTGGATGCAGCTTGTCAGTTTTCGTGTGCACAGGGACCTGATGGTTGGTGTTAATGGCTCACCTTTCAAATGGCATCCATGAGCTTGAACATTGAGGCACAGGGATTGCTATGTCATAACCTACAAAGATAGGAAGAAACTCAAGTTAAAAAAATATATTTAATGAACGTGTAAAATGTTTTCATTGACACTAAGCAAGCATTTTCCAATCTCAGTCCTATCACCCTCTTAACCTGCGCTGAGAAGCCTCAACCTCATTTCTGAGTTGTAAGAAGGAATAAAGGATAAACATGCTTTCAGTGACTTTCATAAAAATGACTTCATTATTTTCAACTTTGTGTGCTCATACACTTGTCTTACTTTTATATTTATGCTTAAGTAAAATAAGCCACGTAATAGATTTCAACAGCTAGATATTGGTGTGTCTATCACTCTACTAATTAAGAAAGTGTTTGTTAAGAGAAGTATGTTCGCTTTCTGTAGAAAACACAGATTTGACCAACCAAGATTGAAGATTGAAAAAAAATAAAATTAGTTCTGGTATGCTCTTAGTAAAACTCCAACATTCATGATAAAATGTACAACAGATACATAATGTTAAATGACACCGAGCTTTAATGTCTCTAGTGCATGTAATAAAATTCCCAGGAAAAATGATAGAGGCATGAGTCTTAAACAGGATTGAAAGTCATCACACGTGTGAATCTCTCTGGATTGGGAAATATCCAAGTCAATATAACCAATAGAATAAATATAATCCAACCATTTTATGTGTATGCTAAGAGAAAAAAATAACACCAGGTTATCTTCATAAAAATTTATCAAGAATCTGTCAGGCCTGAGAATGCGTCTTACATTTTGTAAAACTAGAGTGGTCACAAAGGATCACGGAACCCATTCAATTAGAACATCCAATGGCCATACTGAACTTCCTTTGAACTGAACAATAGTTAATACAATTTCTGCCCAACATACTCCCTCTCTCTCCTTATCTCAAGACCATACAAGTAGTCTTCCAAAAGTTAAAGAAAAAAATCCATTATCATTTAATTACATTTCTCCATGAACTTTTTGAAAAAAAAAAACAACAAACCTTTGCCTCCTGTTATAGATTGACAGTCCTTCTCTCTCCCCTGGCCTCTTCTGGATTTTCTCTCACACAGGTGTTTCCCCTGGAAAATCTGCACAGATTTTCTCCTGACTTGGTTTCTGCATCTTGCAGGATTGAAATTAACACATGCTCTTTAACAGAGTGATTGATATTGTGGCCATGCTCCTTTGGAGATATAAATGATAACGCATGGATCATAAGTTGCTCAAGTTGAAAAAAAAAGAAGGAAAGAAAGAAAATAGAAAAGGACAAATAAGGGTTCAGACCATTGTTGGGTTTGACACACTTCTGCAGGAAGGAGAGGGTCAGATGTGAACCAGATTATGCTTTTATATGTCACTGTCCATACATTACCCACTCAGTAGTCTATACTTCAAAACTCAGAGTTTTGGAATTAGAGAATTGTACTGTAGTCTTTGCCATGAGTCTATTATTTCAGAATCAAATCAAATCACAGGTCTTTCCTAAAGGCATCTCTTTGTTGGTTTGAAAAGTCAGTACTCAAACACATGATTTTATGGCCCCCCTTCACCTCATCTGACTCGAGTCTGATAGAAAATTCTACTGGGGTTTCTCAACGGTTCATCAGATTACTCAATCTGTGATGCCAGAAAAACAGTTTCCATTCTGTTAATGGACTAGTTTTCCTGCAAGTGAAGCTATTTACTTGTTATTCAATGCAACTTTTGAATCTATACATAGTAGGGGTGAACACAGAATAATTCATAGAGAGAGATCCCTCGGGAAAAGTAAGAGATGGAAAAGAATCTCAAAATCACAACAGGAACCCAAAATGGTAGTGAGGGGGGAGTGGCAGGCCTGGTAGGGAATGATCAAGGGCAAGGTTACGTAAAGAAGAGGCATAGCTGTAACCCAGGTGGGGACGGAGCATGGTAGTAGGGCAGGAGGAAAGTCAAGGGAGAAGGAGGAAAGAGCTAGGAGTCAAAGGACATTTATAGAGGTCTAGACAAAGACATGTACATGCAAATATATATATATATGAGGATGGGGAAATAGATCTATGTGTCTATACTTATAGGTTTAGTATTAAGGTGGCGGAAGGACCTTGGGCCTCTACTCAAGCACTCCCTCAATGCATGAATAGTTTCTTATATTAAATTGGCACTCTACGATGCTCACCCTCCTGACACAACTGCTGAAACCAAAGCGGGCGAACAAGTAAATGTGGTGAAGAAAGTTGATGGTGCTCGGCTATCAAAAGAGATAGTGTGTGGGGTCTTAAAGGCTTGAAGATAAACAAGCGGCCATCTAGCTCACAAGCAACAAAGCCCACATGGAAGAACACACCAACCTGTGTGATCACGTTGTCCCAGAGGGATCAGTTGTCAGGCATCAAAGAACAAAAAATCATATCATTGGCTGCACACCTCCATGATATGATCGCCGAAGAGAAACGGGTGCATAAGCAAATGTGGTGAAGAAAGCTGATGGTGCCCGGCTATTGAAAGAGATGGTGTCTGCGGTCTTAAAGGCTTGAAGGTGAACAAGCGGCCATCTAGCTCAGAAGCAATAAAGTTCACATGGAAGAAGCACACCAGGCTGTGTTATCATGAGGTGCCAAATTGATCAGGAACAAGATATCATCAACAAAACAAATCTTACCATAGTGAATGAAGGGGGAAGTACAGAGTGGGGACCCAAAGCCCATTTGTCGGCCACTAGAGATCCCCTCACAGAGGGGTTTAGGAGAGGAGATGGGTCACTCATGGTGCGATGTAGTACCGATGAAGAATACAGCTTTCCCCCAGATCCTGGATGCTTCCTCCCCCCCAATTACAATAATCCGAATTCTACCTTGAGGGACTAGATGGGGCAGAGGTTGTGCACTGGTGCATGTGGGAGCTGGAGGCACGGGGAGTCCGGGGTGGATGATGTCTTCAGGACCAGGGGTGTGAGGGACGATACTGGGAGAGTAGAGGGTGAGTGGTTTGGAAAGGGGGAACTGATTACAAGGATCATCATGTGACCTCCTTCCTGGGAGACGGACGGCAGAGAAGGCGGGGAAGGGAGACACCGGATAGGGCAAGATATGACAAAATAACAATCTATAATTTATTAAGGGCTCATGAAGGAGGGGTGAGCGGGGAGGGAGGGGAAAAAGAAAAAGAGTACCTGATGCAAAGGTCTTAAGTGGGGTGCAAATGCTTTGAAAATGATTAGGGCAAAGAATGTACGGATGTGCTTTATGCAATTGATGTATGTATATGTATGGATTGTGATAAGAATTGTATGAGCCCCTAATGAAAAGTTAAAAAAAAACCACAACAGGAAACCCACCCTGACAGTCAACCAGCACTGACATCAGACGCTGGTTCCTGTGCTCACTGGATCCTGAGTGCCCCCTTCAACAGCACAGTCCTCTCCCTGCAGGGAGGTTTGTGCCTGGACTCACAGGGACTACCCCGTACTTTCAGTTCACCCTGCTTCTGGAGATGGCAAATCAGCTCTTCATGGAGCATAGGTCTTTGTGCCACCATCAGATAAAATTGTGCAACCCACTGAAAGCCCTCCCCTGGAAACTGACACACATTGGACACACCAGTTGTTACTGAAAGTGAGTACAGAGCCTGAAGGGGAGAATTCCAGAGACCACCAAGGCTTAGTCAAGCCTCCCCTAGATTCCATCAGAGTTGTGTTTACATATAGGGGAGGAAAATGAAACTAAATAAAATAAGAATCAAATCAACAAACTCAATTACCCCCTATTGTTATGTTAATTCTAGTTAATAGTGTCCCTGCAAGACAGAGTAGAAATCCTTCTGGTTTTGTAGACTGTAAGTCTTTAAGCAAATAAGCAGCTTCATCTGCCTTCCTCATAGTAGTTGATGTGATTAACAACTCACTCTGCTATCAGTAGATGAGATGAGAAAAATTAGATTGGACTGGCAATCTCTAAAAAATATCCTGATAAGGACACAGGATATGGATCCGTATTCGAGAGAAGAATGTACAGCAGTAGTCAACATCTTTGACTCTGTGGAGAGTAGCAAGAAATAATAGTAACATGGTAAGTATATATACAATTACTGTCCCTGAAAAATATTTGAGGAAAATGTCAAATGGGGATCTAATGTGCTGAGATAACTAACTCCAAAAACAAACTGAAAATTTATCTTTGAAAAGAACTAAAGAGAGAAGAGTTACACAGTCTTCAGGAAATATAATGAAAGTCCTAAGCAAACAAGAGAAGGATATTGTTTGGAAACAAAATGTGAAATTATCACCTATGAGAATATCACTAATGAGGTTGAAATGTGAAATTATCACCTATGAGAATATCACTAATGAGACTGAATATCACATTTCTTTCAATCTCATCATAAATAAAAAACATCCTATAATCAATGTATCTTACTAGAAAATATGAACATGTTTTCATATATAAACATATAACAGCACAATCAAATCTAAGAAGGTCATTCCATTCCAACACAATGAGCATAATGAGACAAGGTAGAAACATTGCTTCTGAATTCTACCACAAGGTTTGTACATAAGACAGAGTTCTAAGGGCTAGCCCAAGCCAAGTGCAAGAAGAACAAAGCACAAACATTTGTCTATGAGAAAGAAGGTGATTCTCTAATGGGTGATTTTGTATTGAGGTAACCTGATCAACTTACTGGGCATCTGCTGGGTTACACTGACATTTAAGAAAGTTTTTCCTACCTCTCATTTTTTTCCTTCTCTCAGGGTAAGATTTGCATCTTAGCTGAGTGATCTTCCAGCCTCCATGGGCTTCTCTGCACTTTCTCTTTTACAAACATTTCCCCCAATGAAGTGTATGCACTTAATAAACCTTGGTCTTTGCATCATGGGGCTGAGGTGAGCATTTATTTTTTGACCATATGAACACACTTGCATTAACAATTATGTTATACAGGGTTCTCCAGAGAAACAAAACCATAATGCTAATAATTATATATATATATATATATATATATATATATATATATATATATATATATATATATATATATATATATATAGAGAGAGAGAGAGAGAGAGAGAGAGAGAGATAACATAAGAAATAAATAATCTATAAAGCAGTACAAATGGCTCAGTGCAACTCACTCCCATGAGACAGCTGTGAGACAGTGGCAGTACTTCTAATCCTGAGGGCCTATAGAGTAATTCAGGCTGTCCGGCCACAGGCAGCAAACAGCAAGGCAGGTAGGTCACCAACAGCCAGATGACAGGGTCCAACAGCTCAAGAGCTGTATATTCCAATAGTGTGGCAGAGCAGGTCTTGAAGATACCTCAAATTACAGCGACACAGTCGATGGGATAGATGTCCCACAGGTAGTGTAGATTACAAATTAAGGCACAGAACAAGCAAGGCAGCCGCACACTGGTCTAATGATCAAAGAGCAAGAAACAAGAAAGGTGAGGCTCACCAAGCCATTTATCTCTCTGCCCTTTAATTAATCCCACATGTGTTTATCGGCCAGGTAGACACAATAAATTAACTACCTCAAGAGTGTAGGACGATAGACCTATCATTATTTGCTGCCATGTGAAGAGATCGGGTACAGTGTCTAAAATTGAACATATGCAAAGATGTTTTCATAAATGAGACATTCAATTTCATAAACTTGATAATGTATCATTGAAGAGAGTCATTGTGGTGGTTTAACATGGTTAAACTTGTTGACAGGGATGCTCAAAGGGCTTTCCTCAGTTGAATATTATTTTATTCATTGTAATATTGTACTTATTGTATGTGCAAAAATATACTCATATTTTGTAGCCAAAGAATGTGAGGATAAAAAGTTACCCACAGATTTTCCTAATTCCAATAAATGTAAGCTTGAGAAAATATCCAGAAATCAATCTTCTTCAAAATTTTCAAACTGGGCACTGGTATGCATTGACGCAAAACTTTCTTGAACAGGCCAATAATATTGATACAACTAAAATAACTTATCTCTAATTTGGAAAGTCTTGTTCTAACATGGAAACTGTACAGATGAAAATGTATGCTTTACTGAAAATGTGCAATTCGCTACATTTTTATATAGAAAACTCCACAATATTTACACGTTACTTACTTATTTTATACCTTATAAATAAACATACTCATTTTTTTCCCAGCAAAATGTATCAGATAACTCCTAGACACTGTCAATCGGGTTTTTTTTTTTGCCATTAACTATGAATGCAAAATCACTTACCATCCGTTGTGAATCCATTGCATTAAAATATCCTCAAATGAGTAATACATTAAAAAGATATAATTAAACCAATACCTTTATATTTGTTTTTTTAATCATTTTATTGGGACTCATACAACTTTTAATCACAATCCACATATACATCAATTGTGCAAAGCATATTTTTACATTCTTTGTCCTCATCATTCTCAAAACATATATTCTCCACTTCAGCCCCTGGCATCAGCTCCTCATTTTTCCCCTCCCTTCCCGCCTCCCTCATGAACCCATTATTATTTTGTCATATCTTATACTGTCCAAGTCTCCGTTCACCCACTTTTCTGTTGTCTATCCCCTAGGGAGGAGGTTATATGTGGACCCCTGGAACCGGTTCCCCCTTTCCACCCCCATTCCCTCCCCTCTCCCAGTATCACCACTCACACCACTGGTCCTGAAGGGATCATCCGCCCTGGATTCCCTGTGTTTCCAGTTCCTATCTCTACCAGTGTACATCCTCTGTTCTTGCCAGATTTGTAAAGTAGAATTGGGATTATGATAGTGTGCATTGGGCGCAGGGGGTGTGGGGGGGAGAAGAATTTGGAACTAGAGGAAAGTTATATGTTTCATTGTTGCTACACTGCACCCTGACTGGCTTGTCGCCTCCCCTTGACCCTTCCATTAGGGTATCATAAGTTGCCTACAGATGGGCTTTGGGTCCCCACTCCGAACTCCCCCTCATTCACAATGACAGGATATTTTGTTCTTTGATGCCTGCTACCTCATCCCTTCGACAACTCGTGATCACACAAGCTAGTGTACTTCTTCCATGTGGGCTTTGTTGCTTCTGAGCAAGATTGCCACTTGTTTATCTTCATGCCTTTAAGACCCATATAGTCAATTGGTTTTCATTGGTCATTATGCTCTGCCACAATGTTATAGTGCCCTCTGAGTACGCATAAATTAAAATCGTGAAGTTTTAAGCAGTTAAAACCTGGAGAGAAAACATATTTAAAACGTAAAGGATGATCATGGTTGATCAATGAAAAGTGAAGTTAGCCAAAGAAGTAATTTACTAATGAACAAACCTGGTCTGATAATTGAGATTAACACAAAAAGTGTCATCAAGTATTACATTTTCTAATGGAGCAAATACAGAAAACACAATGGCAGGCTGTGGGCTGTAAGTGTACCCTCATTTGATGTTAAATATCATCCCATTGTCTCTTATTTTTCTTCGGGTTCCCCATTCTCTTTAGGTTAAATTCTTACTTGCTACCATTTAAATGAATATTTGCCTGTGTGCATCTGTGTGTGTGTGCACACGTGTGCATGTGTATGTGTGAGCAAAGATGTTCCTGGAGCTCCCAAGCATTAGCTAAGAATGCCTCCCTACAGCAACTTAGAGGAATCTACCTAGGGTCTAATCTGCCTTCAGCTGGACTAAACCAAGGATGGCTACATTATGTTGATTTACTAATCATGCTGAAGTAATTACAGGGGATTGTGATTTAACTGCTTTATTTCCCAGCTCACTCTCAGGACCCAGTGAGGCAGATAATTCAAGGTGCTGAAATTGGGGTGGATCGATCTCAGATCAGGCTGTGCTGTGTGGAAAGCCAGTGGATCATCCGTGCTTGAATGTTTTGTGTGTCCTAAAGGTAAGAGACCCTGGAACCTGAGCAGGGGGATCTATATTATGACAGGTATCCTCAGCCAGTAGACCTGTAAGACAGGCTCAGGGAGGAACAATGCGTTTGCCTGTGTAAGTCCCTGGGGTTGAACTCAAAGGTATTAATGTCCAGGCCAGCATCAGAGAGAGCTTAGGCCGCTGTTGTTATCA